>NC_138373.1:156254591-156280163 GCF_054177405.1 Leptonychotes weddellii
GGCCCTGTGGAGGACTATCCCAGAGAGAGTGGTGTGTGAGGGGGCCCGCGTCTCACTGAGCCCCGGCGAGCCTGCTGTGAAGGCCAACATGAGCGCTTACTATGTGCGAGGTGTTTGGAACAATCTGACCCTCACGGCAGCCAGTGGTGGGTATCTTTATGACTCACCTGCTCAGGAGAGGAGCCTGAGATGCAGACATGATAAGTGACTTGCCCAAGGTCACGCTGACGGGCAGTGATGGGCCTGGGCTTGAGCCCCGGGAGCCTGGCCTTCAAACGCCTCCCTCTCCTGGCTCCGGTAGCAGCGCCCCAAAGCAAGAGCGGCTTCAGCAAAGCCGTTTACCTCCTGCTCTGGGGACTCTCTAGCCGGGCACACACAAAGCCACGTTATCTGTGGAGCGCAGCATGCAGACGGCCTGGGGGACCGCACGGGCTGAGGTGGAAGGCGAGGATCCTGTGGACTTTAACAGGAGAGCTCCTGAGGAGCTGTGGGCCACGGAGTGGCAGGATCCGGTGTGCGTGCTTCCGAAGGGGGGCTCCAGCAGCGGCGGGGCTGCCAGAAGAGAAGCTGACTTTGAAGACAAGCGTCCCCGTCTCCCGGCCAGTCCAGGCTCACGCGGGCTCCCAGAATGGCAAAGCATTTGAGCGAATGGTCACACTGGGACATAGTTCACACCCAGAGTTCACCTAGTAATGCTGCCACCCCCAGGGCGAGGCGGGGCAGGCGGGTGTGGGGGGCTCCTGCAGGTGCTAGGGCTGAAATAGGAATTGTGATCTTATGCCAGGGAGTGGGGCACATGCAAGTCCACTGATGTGGGATCTCACTAGTGCCCCTTGTGGATGAGCTTGTTCACTACAAGTCTATGGAGCCGAGGTGTTCTTGGCAGGCCGTCTACTGGCTCAGATTGCCCCTAGGATGTCCCCGTTAGGCAGCGGGGCAATTCCAACAGACCCACGTTGACTATGCTCCTCCTCCCGGGGGAGGAGACCTCCAGATCCATCCTAATCAAGTGCACCCCATGTGATTCACCCCCTCGCCACGGCTGCTGGCCATCCCGAATGGAGCGCGTACTCCTGAGTGACTGACGGTGACAGTATGCCCCCTCGTTTCCTGGGGCTGCCATAACAAAGTAGCACAGACTGGGGGGCTTAGCCACAGACATTTCTACTTCTTCACAGTCTGGACACCAGACATCAAGGTGTTGGTTGGGCTGGTTCCTTCTGAGGGCTCCATGGCTTCTAGCAGTTTGCTGGCGACTTTTAGGGTTCCTTGGCTTATCGATGCATCACCCTGACCTATGCCTTTGTCTCTACGTGGCATTCTCCGGATGCGCCCGTCCGTGTCCAAATTCCCTCTTTTTATAAGGAAGCCAGTCATATTGGACTAGGGCCCAGCCCAGTGACCTTGTCTTAACTAATTCTATCTACAATGACCTTATTTCCAAATAAGGTCACGTCTGAGGTACTGGAGTTTAGGACTCCAACATATCTTTTTGGGGGAACACAATTCAACCCATCACGGGCAGAATGCAGAGGGCACCTGGTCCCATTACCTCCCAGGACAATCCCATTAGGAACATTGGTGGCCAGGCTGAACAAGCCACACTTTGAGGAGGGTACTGGTGATGGAGGAGAGACCGCGCATCCATATTGTCACTCCTCCTGCGCTTGGGCAGGGTGATAAAGTGGGAGACACACAGATAAAGAAGTAGGTCTTGCAAAGGAGCCCAGGATGGGTCACACGTGGGCTGGTAGCCACGGGCAGAAGGGAGATAGCGCTCAGAGTCCGCTGCAGCCGCCAATAATACATTATAGGCCCGGAATCACGGGCCCAGTGTGGAGAGGCATGCTTTAACTCTGAATTTTGCATCATAACAAA
Source organism: Leptonychotes weddellii (assembly GCF_054177405.1). Lineage (NCBI taxonomy): Eukaryota > Metazoa > Chordata > Mammalia > Carnivora > Phocidae > Leptonychotes > Leptonychotes weddellii. Next base: position 156,256,470 of record NC_138373.1, read on the forward strand.
TGTTCCAGGAGGAAGGGCAGGCTTGGAAACTTTCAGCACGCGCTTGCTTTCCGTGCGCCCTCTGCTGGTGACCAGAAGCACAACACCTTCCCCGTGGTTCTCAGGCGCGGAAAGTGAACCCAGCCATTGAAGGACCCGGCAGGCCAGGCACTGGGCAGGTTCCTTCCACAGCCCTGACCCCGTTGGATGCCGCGATCACCCTCCTGCCAAGAGAAAACAGGAGAAGAGAGCTTATGCCTTAGCGCTGGCTGGAAGGCAGAGCCAGGGTCCAGGTGTGGGGCCTCTCAATGACTCTCCTCTGAGAGTCATGGCCCCTTACAGTCTTACACACACACACACTCTCTCCAGAGGGCCTGGGTTTGTTTTGTTTCTTTTTGTCTCAACATTTTACTATAAAAATTTCCAAACACAGTAAAAGAGACAGAATTGTATAGATGCATACGCTACTACCTAGATTTTCCAATTAATATTTTGCTGTATTTGCTTCCTTACCTCTCTCTCCACAGCCCAGCTTCAAAAATTCCACTTATATGCTGCTTACAAAAGACACATTAAGGGGCGCCTGGGTGGCTCAGTTGGTTGAGCGTCCGACTCTTGGTTTCAATTCGGATCATGATCTCAGGGTTGTGAGATCGAGCCCCATGAGTGGGGAGTCTGCTTGAGGATTCCCTCTCTCCTTCTCCCTCTGCCCCTCCCCCTGCTCTGTCTCTAAAATAAATAAATAAACCTTTAAAGAAAAAAGACCCATTAAAACAAAATAGCCTAGAAAAGTTAAAAATAATAGGATTCCAAGGTTATTTGAACTTACCCAAATAAGTGAAAAGTGATGTTCACACAAACACCTGTCCGCCAATGTTTATACAGCTTTCTTCATACTTGCAAGAACTCGCACGCAGCCAAGATGTCCACACAATGGAATCTGGACAATGGAATGTTATCAGTGATAAACAGAAATGAACTATCAGCCTCAAAAAGACAAAAGGGAACCTTAAACGCATATTACTAGAAGAAAGAAGCCAATCGAAAAAGGCTGCATAATGAGTGATTCTAGCTCTATGACCTCCGGGAAAAGACAAAACTATGGAGACAATAAAACGATCAGTGGTTGCCAGGGCGTTGGGGGGAGGGAGGAATGAACAAGGGGAACACGGAGGATTTTTAGGGCAGTGAAACTACTCGGTATCATATTCTAATGCTGGATACAGGTCATCATATATTTGTCCAAACCCATACAATGTACAACGAGGGCCTAAATGAGCAATATATGTTTGTCGGAGTAGACAGTGCACTGTGTTCCAGTTAGTGCTTTTGCCTCACCTCCTGCGTCATTAAGGAGGCTGCACGCACGCTTACCTGTGCCAAGCACTATGCTAAGTGCATTCCTTCCACACATCTCAGCTCTTTGCAAGAATCCTCACAAACCAGGATTATTGTCCCCATTTTCCACAGATGAAGTCACTGAGGTGGAGGATTTCTATTTCCAAGGGAATGATCGATATGGCAGAATGAATATCCTAAAATGTTTGTCCACTACCACTCAACCAGATCCCAGATTAATTGCAACAAGCAATGTATATGCATTGCTGAGCTCACAAGGGAGTAAATGAAACCATGGAAGTTACACACACACATAAAGAGAACAGTGAACCGAAACTAAAACAGTGAACATTAATGAGAAAGAGGCTGGGGTGGTCCTGGTGGCTAAGGTTGATAATAGGAATCCAGAATTTGGGGGATTAATAATTAGGAGAAAAATAAGAGGCCCTTATAAAGGGAGGGTATCAAAAATTGAGACCTCTGTATTTATCTGGGACCTTGGAAGGTGACTATACCCTTAGTGAAAGGGAGGGATGGGCAGAGACTGCTGGAAAGCGATGAGTCTTCCTTCACTGTGGCTGTGGGATAGTGATGATGGTGATGGTGGTGTTGGTGGTGATGATGGTGATTTCGGTGGTGATGATGATGGTGATGATGGTGGTGATGGTGATGATGATGGTGATGATGATGGTGATGATGATGATGGTGATGGTGGTGGTGATGGTGATTTTGGTGGTGATGATGATGGTGGTGATGATGATGGTGATGATGGTGATGGTGGTGTTGGTGGTGATGGTGATTTTGGTGGTGATGATGGTGATGATGGTGATGTGGTGATGATGATGGTGATGGTGATGGTGGTGATGATGATGGTGGTGATGATGGGGATGATGATGGTGATGATGGTGATGATGATGATGGTGATGATGGTGATGGTGGTGATGATGATGATGGTGATGATGATGGTGATGATGGTGATGATGATGGTGATGGGGATGGTGATGATGGTGATGGTGATGATGGTGGTGATGCTGATGATGGTGATGGTGATGATGGTGATGATGATGGTGATGGTGTTGGAGATGGATGATGGTAATGATGATGGGGATGATGATGATGGTGGTGGTGCTGATGATGGTGGTCCTTGAGAATTCACACGCAGATGCTCACTTTTATATAGCCCCAGAGTTGCCATGTTTTTCAAAGAGGGCAGAGAAATCCCCAGCAGGAAAATTAAATCTGTGTTCTCAGATTAATTTTGCCTCCACAGAACCTACTAGAGCCTAACATAAATAATCTCTGGACAAAAGCAGTCCTAATTTAGACTCCTCAGGATTCTCCCAGATTAAATTCAACCAAAGACAAGCTCACACAAACATACAAAACATGCAAGCAAACAAGATGCCATGAGTAAACATCAGTAGAAACCACCATTCAGATTTGGATCTCCCTAGGACTTTAGATAAAGAAGTTATGGAATATAGGTTTTTTTAAAAAGTGTGTTGGTCTTCTGCATCTAGCCTTGATGGAGTAACTAGTACTGGGCTATCCTGCTATAAACAACAGAAAACTGGACAAAATAAAATGACTGTTTTCAGACTTTGGGCGACAGATGGTGCAGGACTGTGATCTCTGAGAGAAGGGGAACGAGGTGAGCTGTGCAATAGCACAGGACTTCTTCCTGAGGGCATCACTATACTTGCAGGAAGGGGGACCCCAAGCAGAGTCCACTAATCTCACTGAGCTGAGGAAGAGCTCAGAGTCAGAGAAGCTGAGGTAGCAGGAATCTCTGGAGCAGACTTATCATGTGACCCGGCAATTCAATTCCTGGTTATATGCCCAAGAGAATTAAAAACGTATGTCCACACAAAACTTTGTACATGAATTCATGTACAGAGCAGCATTATTCACAATGAGCAAAAGGTGCAAATGACACAAACGTCCATCAATGGATGAATGGATAACCAAAATGTGTATGTATATACCCACAATGGACTAGTATTTGTCCATAAAAAGGAATGAAGTACTGATAAATGCTACAACACGGATGAACCTTGAAAAAATTATGCTAAGTGAAAGAAGCCAGATACAAAAGGCCACATATCATGATTCCATCTATATGAAATGTCCAGAACAGGCAAATCCATAGAAACAGAAAGTAGATTAGTTTTTTTCCAGGGACTAAAAGATTCAGGGTTTCTTTCTGGAGTGATGGACATTTTCTGAATTTATATAGTAGTGATGGTTGCACAGCTCTGTGAATATAATAAAAACCACTATATGCTTTAAGAGTGAATATTATAATATATGACTTATATCTCAATTTTTCAAAAGCCCACAAGATACCACACAACACGGCCGCTGGAATGGCTAACATTAAAAAGACTGACCGTACCCAGTAATAACCGAGACGCAGAGCAACTGGAACCTTCATCCATCATTGGTGGGAAACGAGCAGTTTTTTATAAAGCTAACCTTATACTTGCTATACATTTAACCATGCACTTAACATTAAACAAAATTGACCACACATTTACCCTGTGACCTAGTTATTCCTAGAGAAAAGAAAGCATATATCCACAAAAAGACTTTTACAGAAATGTTCATAGCATCTTTATTCATAGTAGCCCCAAACCGGAATCAACCACCGGATGCCTATCAAAAAGTGATCTGGTAAACAAATATTCTACCTGTACCACTCACCAATTAAAAGAACAAACTACTAGCGTACCCCAAAAATGGTTGAATCAGAAACCATAACCAGGAACATTGTACCAGACCCAAAAGAGTACATAAATCCAATTCTATATATGTGAAGTTCTAGAATCAGCAAAATTATTCTATCGGTGTTTGCCTGGGACAGGGCGATGGAGATGACCATAAAAGCACACGAGGCAGTTTTTTTGGAGTGAAAGAAATGTACAGAAAAAAAAAAAGAAAGAAACAAGACTCTCTCCCCCACCCCCATCAAGTAAGCAAAGCAGGGACCCTAACACACCTGCTACCAGATTCCCATGGAATGAGCTTGGTGGCTGTCTGTCGTGCCTATGTCCACCAGCAGGTGGCATTGTGTCTTGCATGCATCCGCCCCTTGCAGGGCCATCTTGTTTCCATGCATGCCCCTGGGCTCTCTAGGCAGATAGACGAGGCTGGTGGGGAGGCTGTGGGTATAATCCACTGTGACAGCCACCTTGGAGTGGGGCTGCAGGTGCAACTGGTCCCCACGCCTCTTCCCTGGTCACAGACCAGAGCATGGTGGGTGGAGTCTGGTGAGAGGGCCTTCTGAGTACATTTTCCAAAAGAGGCATCTTCTTGACCTATGATGTGTCCACATGATGCTAAAACAATGATGAAAAGAAGCTGGAGGAAGCCAAGTGAGGGCAAGACCATGAGGAATGTGGACCTACGTGGCCTTCCTCTGTGCTTACCTCCTAATCAGCGAACGCCCAGGTGTTGCCCTACATCCTTGCCCAACCACCCCCAGGTTCATGCTGCCCCATCTAGGAACCCAGCCACGCCCTGCCAAGCCCTGGCAAAGTCGGTTTTGCCCATACTGTATCTGGTAAGTCTGACTTCCTTCTTTTCTTTTGCCAAATGAGTGATGGATCCAAAGCCCCAAGGGCCAATCCCTAGCTAGTGCTGGTTACAGCCCCACTGTGGACCTGGGTGGGAATGTGGGGAGATGGAATGCCTGTGATTTAGTGGGTCTTTTCTTCTTACCAGATATTCTAGAAAGCTTTCCAAACACACTTGTTTTGACAGTGCCAGAAGAGATTTCAACCCTATTGTCTACAATTGGTGGGGATGGAGCAGTCTAAAATCCATTGGAGAAAGACGAGGCTCAGGCCATTTCCTCCACACCAGGCTGAGCTGTGAACTCATCACCCCATAAGGTTCCCATTGGGCTCAACAAATGTGCCTTTGTTGACTGGGTATCCAGTGGGAACGCACAGAGCCTGAGGACAGGACTGACACCTCCCCAGGATAAGCACCGGAGCCAGCCAGCCACCATGAAGCTTCTCATCAGGGTCACTCTGTCCTTGGCTTGCTCATGTGCTAAGTGGCCCAGATTGGCCTTTCAGCTCCAGGGCCACCACAGATGGGGCCGGTCCCCTCATTCCCAACTCAAACTCATGACTGCGGAGTCTGATGAGACCTGGTCATCCTCTGAAACGGGCAGTCCGTAGGTTAAGGGTCCATCCCTGGTCCCATCTCTGTGGCCAGGGAGATGTGCCTCAGAGCGTAAGCAGAGGCCGAAGGGGTGGTGGTGGGCTTGCAGCAACATTAAGGCTCCCAGCAAAACCAAATCATACCTGTAGCTCAGTGCACCTAGCACGACACTGACATAACACAGATGCATTATGTGACTCGAACCTTCATTGATCTGGAACTCGTTATGGCCACTTTTATTTCCCAGATGAGGAACAGAGATTCAAAGAATAGAATTCACTTTTCCAAGATGGAGTCGGACTCCGACTCCCCAGAGCCCAGAAGGAATGGCTGGCAGAGCCCCAGGTCATGAGGATGGGTGACAGCTCTCCAGTGTGTGTGTCTCTAGCTTGACCTTTGCCCTGGACTCCAGGTTCAGTATCAAACGCCCACTTGATAGCCACTTGGACGTCCACCAGTCAGCGTTAATGCTTCCAAACAGAACTCTGCCCCAAACCCGTTTCTCCAAGCCTTCACCATCTCCGTCAATGGCAGTCCCAAAAAGTTTGGATTCATTCCTGGGTTTTCTCTCTCTCACATCCCACATCCACTCCATCAGCAAATTCTATTGACTAGATTGCAAAGTATTTAAAAAATCTGACCGCTTCTTACTGCCTTCTCGGCTCTTTGTCCAACCTATTCTCTCCTGGCTCGCAGACTGCGTTAGTCTCCTCACTGCTGTCCCTGCTTCTCCCTTTGTCCACACACATTCTTTCTCAACAAAGAAGCCACAGAGACAAAGTTAAAATGCAAGTCAGGTGGTCTTTTTGCTCAAACCCTCTAGTGGCTCCCAACTCAGAGCAGAGCCGGCTGCCTTCAGGGCCACATGACCTCATTCCTGGCCATGCGTCTCTCTGACCGCCTCTCCCACTGCCTCCTCCTTGCTCGCCCTGCTCCGACCATACTTGCTTCCTTGCTAGTCACGGAGCATGCCAACCTCATTCCTGCCGCAGGTGCTTGGCGCTGGGTGTTCTCCCAGCTTAAAATGTTCTTTCGCTGGATATCCGTGTGGCCAACTCTATCCTCTTCTTACAGACTCAGCTCAAAAGTTACCTTCTCGGTGAGGCTCTTTCCTGACTCCTGTGTACAATGACAACACCCCTCCTCCAGAGCACTCTTTCCACCCTGCTCTATTTTTCTCCATGGCATCCATCACCTGTTATGTATGCTTATCATTGGCCCTCACCTGCCCCTAGAAGGTAAGTTCCATGAGACTTTGCTTTCATCACTGCTACGCCCAGAGCCTTGAACACTACCTGACTTTATTTGTTGCATGGATTAATGAATTTTGTGGCGTGAGTTTCACAGCCTGAGCTGGTCCACTCAGCATTCAGGCACGCTCAGGGCATGCTCTGAGAGCAAGTGGGATGAATCCACTAGGGACCCACATGTCTGATGATCGAGGAGCTTCCAGGGAAACACTCACCCAGGGGGAGAGGACAATCCTGGCACACAGTGTGTCCTAATTATGAGGGCTTGGCTAACAACAGAGAGTTATGGCTCAGCTCCATGGGACTCCTGTTAGAGATACAGGGGAGGGTGCCAGGAGTCCAAGGACCAGTATTCCTGTGGGCGTGGGGAACACCAGGCAGCATGACCCTGAGTGGTACCAGAGAGGTGTTGCAAGGCGTCAGCACGACCAGCTAGCCTTGGTGGGGGGCACATGACACCCACCTGCTAGGGGTGATGAGATCAACCATGAGAGGCCCACAATGTGCCAGGCACAGTGGTAGACCCTGGGCTGCAGCAATTAACAAGACATGCAGGCGAAGAGCGGCAGAAGTACACAGGCAAACAGATACATGGACAAGATCAACTCAAGTGAACTTGAACACCACCAAGAAAATGACTATGAGAGCCACTTTGTTCTATCCAACATTTTTAATGGTGATGTGGATGAAGTTCTAAAAAATTCCTCAGGTGGTCAGGTGAGTAGGGCCAGAATCAGGACCCACACAATCTGGAGCACAGCAGAATGGGATTTACTGGTGGCAAGTCATCAAGATCTGGAATCAGGTTCCCCAAACCAATTACACTAACTCACGATGTCAGAGTGCACAGAGCATCTAAAAAGGATTTGGACCACATGTCAAGGACAGCATGCCTGTTCTGTCACTCATTCATTCAACAAACTTTGAGTGGGTGATGATAGTGCTAGATATTGTTCTGGACAATGAAGTTAAAACAAAACCAAACATACTCCTGTCCTTATGGGGCTCACATTCTGGCGGGAGGACAACGAAAAAGATAAGCAAGTAAATCTGTGAGTAAAGATAGGGATGGGCACTAATGAGCAGAAAAGGGGTTAGTGAGCATGGGTTTGAGCAGGCGTTCTGCACTTTTAAGTAGGGTGCCTGATGTCACTGAGTTCCCTGGGAAGCAGACTAGTTAGGAGATTAGTGCACAGGGCGTTTATTAGGGAGGGCAGCTGGGATCAGCATGTGTGGGGAGGGGAAAAAGGCAGGATTGGGCAGAAGGAGAAGTTGAGCTGTGACAAGGCCCGACAAAGACATGAGCCAGCCCCACATGGAGCTCTGGAGGTGGATGAGCCTTCAGAAACATCTAAGGCCTTTATACACTGTGTTGATCGGCCGTTGGATAAGCCTGCCCCTGGAAGGACGTGTGGCCTTCCTCAGCTGAGGCAATTCTCAAAGAAGGCAAGAGCAGCTGGGGAGCAGGTCTTTCATTCCCGAAGAGGAGTCTGGGCCACACTTCCCAGTGTCCACCACACCAGGGAAAGCTTCAGCAAGGAGGAGATGTGGAAATAAGAACCTGAAGGCTTGAGGGCAAAAGCCTTTCCAGATAGAGGGAATAGCAAGTGCAAAGGCCCTGGGGAGAGACAATGAGTGGCTGTTCAAGGAGGCTGGTGTGGCTGGAGCTGAGTGAGCGTGGGAGTGGGGAAAGGGGAGCAGGGAGGACCATACTGGCCTTTGCAAGGATTTTAATGTTCCCTTGGTGCCTTTGGAGGGTTTTGAGCAAGGGGTAATTTGACTTGCATGTGGAGACATCTACTTTGGCTGCTGTGGTAAGACTGGTGTGTGGGAAGGAAACAGAGATGAAGCAGGGGACCGGAGGGGAGCCCACAGGAGTTATCCAGGTAGGGCGGATGGTGGCTCAGAGCCAGATGAAGCTGCAGGAGCAGATAAATGTTAAGATGGAACAAACAGGCATGCCGACAGAGGGGTGTGCAATGTGAAGGGGCATAAGGATGACCCAAGGTTTGGAGATCGAGCAACTGTTTGAAAGGAATTTCTGTTACAAAAATTGATGCCTTCTCCCAGAACGATGTATTGGGCCGAGCCTGCCACATGGGGCCTGCCCTGGGCATTCAAGAGTCAGCCTTTCTCCAGGGGGCGCCTGGGTGGCTCAGTCGGTTAAGCATCTGACTCTTGATTTCAGTTCAGGTCATGATCTCGGGGTTGTGAGATCGAGCCCTGAGTCAGGCTCAGCATTGGGTATGGCGCCTGCTTAAGATTCTCTCTTTCTCTCTCTCTCCCTCTGTCCCTCCCCCCACCTCTCCCTCTCTTAAAAAAAAAAAAAAAAGAAATCGAGAGAGAGAGAGAGAGTCAGCCTTTCTCCAAACTCTCCGGTTCATCTCCTCTGAGTGGGAGATGCTGAGGGACAGGTGGTTTAACCAGTGAGGTGAGAGAGCTGTGCACACAGAGGGTCCTCACACAGTTGAGGAGTTCAGACAGACCCCACCATCCAGCTGAGTCTCCTCTCCTCTTCTGGGACACCTGTAGGAAGGGCATTGAGAAATTAATACACTGAGTAGCAAGGCTGGGCAACAGATATAGTAACTATTGTAACTTTGAGGTGGTGAGGGCCATTAATTGATACTCCCCTGGAATGCTCTGCACCTTCATAATGAAGGAAATGCTGCATTTCAGTTATGTTGTTTGAAATAAGGAGGCAATTTTTCCCCAACCTATTTCATGACTCCCTCAATCTTCTCCATGGATCTCTCAGGATTCAATGGGCCCAGGTGAAGAAGCTCCGTATAGCGCCCATTTTGCTATTGGGATGCATAAGCTGAGGCTCAGAGAGGTAAAGGGATTTGCTCAAAACCACACAGCCCCGAGCCCGGTGGGGAACTGTGCTGTGTGGCCCCAAAGCCCACTTTGGGTCTGTTCTCCATCCTGAATTGGAGCTAAGCCTGCTTGCTTGGCTGGGCCAACGGGAAGACTCAGCACACTCTATGTACAGAGGCCTGGTCCAGGCAGGGTCTCCATAACGTGCCACTCCTGGATCCATTGAGCACCAGGCAAGAATGGGCTCCGGGGGCTCGCCTCACAGCTGGCAGCATCCTGGATGACTCGAGGCTGTTTGGGGGGAGCCCAGTTCTCTCTCCTGGTCTGCAAGGTGGCAAACCTGAATAGTAGGTCCTGGCAGGTGGGGCAGGGAGCTGTCTGGTCACCGAAGCACCACGCAGGGAGGAGGAGAGAGGCTTTCCCGACCTTGACTCAAACCCGCCAGGCAAGCAAGCCCCAGAAGAGGGACAGAATTCCACCCGTCTCCTGATTCCTTCCATATGGCGGTGTGCACAAGATGGGGGGTGGGGAGGTGTCTGCAGGAAGGCGTCGGTGTTTGGATATGGGCTTTCTCCGTGCAAAATTAGCTGCATAGTCCGTTTTCTTTTGCTTCCTCCCCAGGGCTCCCCGAGCCATGCCTGGCTTGTCCACAATTGCACTGAGGCCCCAGAGGGTCCCGGGGGTTCCCAGGGCTGAGGACCGCCCCTTTCAGCCTGCATGCCCTGGGGGAGCCGGATGGAGACCTGTTGTCTGATGGGACCCGTGTAGTTCCCACGCAGTGATGGGGTCCAGCAGCTGCAGAGGGAAGAGTGGAGTCCTGGAGCCTGTGGGAAGACAAAGGATCTTTCCCTCTGTGAGGTTCAGTTTCCCCAGCTGTAAAATGGGATCATAGCACTGATGTACCTCTCAGCGTTACCCAGAGGAGTAAGTAGATGAAAGTACATAAAGGCATCCTGCCACCGTGGCCTCCCGTTGGTGTTCAGAAGCAGTCGGAAACGGTGGGTAAGTGGGCCGTGGAGTCACATTCCCTAGGCTCAAATAACAGCTCTGCCTCTCACAAGTCATGTGCCCTTGGAGAAATGACCTTCCAAGGCCCATTCCCACATCTATAAAATAGAGATAATAAGCATCTCATCATCCCAGAATTATGGGGATTAAAGGAAATGGCTCACTAAAGTGCTTGGCATATAGGATAAATGTCATAAATGTTAGCTATTATTATGTAAAAATACACTTGACTCAAGCGGGCGTGATCTCTCTCTCTCTCAAATAAAAATAAATAAATCTTTAGAAGAAGGGGGAGTGGCGCCTGGGTGGCTCAGTTGGTTAAGCATCAGACTCTTGGTTCTGGCTCAGGTTATGATCTCAGGGTCTTGAGATCCAGCCCCGCACTGGGCTCCGCGCTCAGGAGGGAGTCTGCTTGAAGATTCTCTCCTGCTGCCCCTCCCCCAGCTCGGGCGCTCACTCTTGCTCTCTCTCTCTCTCTCAAAGAAAAATAAATGAATCTATAAACATACGCTTGGGGATACCCAGGGTTCGTAAGTGAGCACTATACCAGTAAAGTCCCTGAAAAGACCCAAACCATGACTATAGACTTTGACGGAGGCAAGGATAAAGTTCTCCATCCCATTTCAAAACATTAGTTCTCTATAAATACTTTTCAATTACCGTCTCAGAGAAGCTACCTCTCCCTGTAATAAGCCCTTGAAACCTTTGGAAGGAAATGTCAAATGAGAAAAACTAGCTTGTCCGGACTTGTGGTATTCAGCTGTTCCATTTCTCGGTCAACAAACCCTTAAGGAGCACTGTCTGTGTGCCTGGCTACGGACACCAAGAGACAATGCCCAGGCCTTTGTCCCTAAGGGGCTCACCGTCTAGGGGCCCCCGGGTGCAAGTTCAGACGGATCGGCTGAAATTTACCGAGTGGCTGGCTGTCTTCCACAGAGAACCTCACGGAAAATGGCCATTCTGGAGGCGTGATCCAACAGCCATTTCTTGGAATCGTAAATGTCTGAGGGTTGCTGCAATACTCTCGATTATCTTGTTTTCTTTACCCATCAGAGCCAAGATTCTAATGCTACATTTGTGTGAGTATCTTTTGGTAATAAGAACCAAATGTTGTCGGTGGGAATGACTGGAAATTACACTGAGGATCAGAATGTGGGGTTTTAGATTCCCTCTTGGAAGGCGGTGCTGAGAAACAAACACACAAGACGTTTCCCCTATAAATCACCTCGGGTTGTTGCAACACTCGAGTCTCCTGCCTCCTCCTGTCTCCGGGCATCAGGAAGACTGGGCTGAAGTGTCTTGGGTGAAGGTGTCCCCCAGCCGGAAGGAAATGTCCCAGAGGGCAAATGAAACCTCTAGCCCCCACCTCTTCTCTGAGCTTCTTTTTCTGCTACTAGACATCTCTGCCTGGCTGTCCCATGGGCATCTCCGACCCAACGTGTCCAAACTGGATTCATCATTGCCCCCAGACCTGCTCTTCTATCTGCAAATCCCACATGAACAAAAAGCACCACTGGTCCTGGTCCCTGGCAGGAAATCTGGGACTGCCCCTCCACCACCCATGCCACACCCATGTGAATCAAGCGCGGGTCCCCTCTTCCTCATCCCCCTGGTTCCTGTCCTGGTTTGGGATCCTCCTCCAGAGTCTGGACCATTGCAGCAGCCTCCTCTTGCCCACCTCTAACTGATAGCCTGCTCCCCACCCCTCCAGCCAAAGAAATCTTTTGAAAAATCCAGATCCCATTGGCTGTGGCTCTTTTCGAGACCTGAATTGGAATCTGAATCCTTTGGTGTCTCCACTTGAATTCCACCTTCTGAGAAAAATGTAAATAACAACAACATAAACTCTTACGTAGGATTTAGTATAAGGAGGGAGCTTCCAGGAACAGCCCCGAGACCAGGACACCCCGGGTGAGACTATGCCCTTCTTCCTGTTCACTATGTCCTACATAATGGAACTGATGGTCTGGTGGCGGGATTCTGGCACCTACGCCGAACAGGACCCAGGACATGGAGGCGACTCAGACGCAGTCTCTGCTGGGTGGGGCTTGAAGGATGTGTAGTTAGGAATGACTGAAAGGAAAGTTTCTAGAAGGAGAGGCCAGAGACAGGCAGAGCCAGCTTGAGAAGAACCTTGAGCCTTGAGAAGGTCAAAAGATTGGACCAGTGCCCATGACCTGGGGAAGCTGGCAGAACATTAGCCAGACAGTGGATGGGCAGAGCTGGGCGGTAGACAGATAAGGCAAACCACAAGCTCCCCCACGCCCCCTTTCCAAACATTAGTGGCCTTTCCCTTGGACTTGCGCTTGTGGATCACAAGGGGGGACAGAGACCACCCTGGGCCCCGTTACCTCTCACCTGGGATTGGCCGCTTGGGCCTGGGCCAGCATGTCCACAGTGCCGCGATGTCTGCATGTTGCGCTGTCAAGGAGCTCTGATGAATAACAGATTTGTATAATTTGCTTTGTTTTGCTTTGTTCCTAGAAGGCAGCCAGGGAACAGATATTTGCTGGGTGAATGCATGGACCCCATTTCCCTAAAATAGCTCCCCCACCAGTCTGCCCTGAGATACCCAAAAGGCAAAACCGGTAAGAGTTCAGTGCGGATTTCGTCAAGTTGGCGGTATCTCCAGCAGGATCGTAGTAATAGTTAATGCTTGCCGAGTCCCTACTTCGTCCTAAGCCTGGATTATTCCATGTAATCCTGACAACAACCTGTGTGCTATATACTATGACCGTGCCCATTTGCGGAGGAGAAACTGAGGCTCCGGTGGGCTAAGTCACTGGCCCAAGGTGCACTCTCAGCTCTCAGCGGTGGAGTCAGGACCTGCAGCCAGGTGGTGTCACCCCACAGAGCGCCATGAAGAACGTGAGGATGGTCTAGCATAGCACAGTGCATGGAAACTTCTCTCTCTCTCTCTCTCCCCTCTCCCTGCCTTGGCAAAGTCCTGGGCTGGCCGCCCCCACTGCGCCTGTGAGCACGCATAGCTCAGGGACTGAGGGGGCCGTGCGTGCAGAGCCTGGAACAAAGTCGAGTCAATGTTGACACTCAAAGGAGGTTTGCTGAAAAGAGCATATGGATGCATCCTTTGATCCCACACCAAACAGCCTCCTCCATCTACTGCTCCCACTACCCCAAAGCCTGCCCTCTCCACCCAGCACCTCTTTTTGAATTCAGTCCTAAAGGCCCTGGGACGGCTGTAAACTGCTATCTGGGAGAGGAAGCCCTCACTCTCCATTCATTGACTCTCACAGACCCACCCACCCTTTCCCAAGGGCTGACACCACGGCAGCTCCCAGGAGCGGTCAGCTCTGTGGTCAGCAATTTGTTGAACATCCGCAAAACGTTCCCCTGTTTCAGCAAACTCATGATCAACGATGTGTGGCTTTCCTCCGGGAAGGCGGGTGTGGGTTCTGGCCACAGGCGGATCACAGAGCTGACAGGGGGGTGGCCTCCTAAGGCGCCCACTTCCAGCCACCTCGACTGGAGCCGTGGCCTCCTCTGTGGAGCCCGGCGTAATTGGTTCTGCATGGGGTTGTTAGGGCGTATGTCGAAATCAGAACGAAGGAATTCGGTGGGAATGCTGCTGTCAGAGACAGCATGGCTGACTCCCCGCGGACGCCTCCACTCACCTGTTCCCAATTAGGGGCTGGGGGGGGGTCAGTGGGGCAGGGATGGGGCGGGGGGATCAGAGCCTCCCTGTTGTTTGTGCAGCTCTTTGACCAAATTCTGCCTCTGAGGCCCTTGGTGGAGCTGGGTTCACTGGTTCCTTTTTTAAAATGCAGACTGAGAAAAGCTCCATGGAGGTGAGAAGGCACGGATCTTGCAGTCAGGCTGCTATGTTGGATTTTATGAGAAGGGACGGCAACTTGCCGAGCCCTGTCCCTCTGCCGGCTGGCGCTTAGCACCCAGGTTCATGGGGCTGACGCTGCTCAGCTGGATGCTTCCAGAAGTGGCTGCCACCTCCATTCAAGAAAGAAGCTGGATGGAAAATTTGGGAAGGAGCAGCACTTTCTTCCATGGCTTGGCCACCATTTTTGCCTTCTACAAAAATACACTTTGCTATATTTAGGCAATGCCATTAACAGGACTCTCTCTCTTTTTTTCCCTCAAGAATGTTTGTCAGTTTGTTTTTGTCATTTGATATTTTCTCCTACCACCTGGGGAAATCGTCAAAGGCTCACATTCCTGCATCAACTTTTCCTGCTGTTCGCTAATTAAAATAAACCTCTGGCCAAATCACAACCTTCTAATGGTGTCAGTGGAAAGAATTGGTGCATGTTTTCCCCGCCTGGGGTGGAGAGGTGTCGCTCGAGTTTCTGGGGCGTCTGCTGTGTGCCAGGCACTCTGCTAGTTCTCATCTGCACTTTCGGTCACCTGGGGCTCTCCTCTGCTGTGTGTTGTGGGAGCTGTCATCCCCAGGGGGGATGACAAAACCAAGCCCCAGGGGGTCAAGCCACGGCCGCAGGGGTGTGGGGACACTGAGATCTGAATCCAGGTTGATTTGACTCTAGGTTCTGTGTTGAACACACGCTCAGGTACAGCTACAAGAGATAGATGCTTCCTAAATTCTGTGGACTTTATTTCAACGTGGAATTCCCCGGGGCATCTAACCACTCCTGGAAGTGTCCTCCAGGGAAGGGGCCCTGACCTGGGGCTCAAGGGGGCAGACCTCTCTCCCAAAGCTCCCATACCCCCCCAACACCACAGCGAGAAGTCTGCCTGGCTTCCAGCCCTCACCCCAAATGGAAGGAACAATGAAGTCCCCTTCACTGTTCCCAGGGGCCCTGGGACGGCAGGTCTGAATTAGAAGAAGCCCCCAGGTCCCTCTCCCAGAGCAGAGCTTGGTAAGTTGGGGAGAAGCTCCTCTCCCTGGATGGGTGGAGTCTCTTGCCAGCTTGCAGTGGGTGGCATCTGGGCCACCATGCACCCCTTGGCCTGGCATCTGTGTGGAGTAAGCAGCTTGACACTGTGCAGCACTGACTTCCCTCAGCAAGGAGGCTATCAATCACAAGAGCTCAACCACATTTTCCAGAACTTGCCCTTTAGCTTCAGGGCTTGACAAGTGACAACAGCAGAGACACAAAGAAATAGGCCATATTGTTCTGCACTTACAATGTGCCAGGCACATTATCTTGTTTAATCTGTACCATCACCCTATGAGGTAGGTTCTATTATTATCCCCATTTAACAGATGGGGACACTGAGGCTGTCGTTTGAGAGTACAGGGTCCATGGGGCCAAGCTTCTATTAAAAACGCAAATCTGACCCCATCACTCTGCTCCACCCTTCTGGGCATCAGCCCAGCCAAGGCTCCTGGGGCCCCCACACTCACTCTGCTCCAGTGGCACTCGGAAAACCCCGTCATACCTCTGGACCTTTGCACAGGCCGTCCGTCCCCCAGACTGCCCCTCCCCACCTGCTCTGCCTGGCAAATACCTCTTCTTCATCTTTCAATACCTATGTGAGCAGCAGTGGTTTTGATCTCTTTCCAAGAACAGCTCCTTCCCTGCTTCCTCTGGGCCCTGCTGCTCCAGGCACACACAGCTGTCAGGGGACATTTTGCAGCTTCTCCATGTTCACCGTCCACCCCCTGCAGTCATGGTGGGTCCTGAGATCCCGGGGGCATCCCAGAAGTGGTGTTGGGTGTGTGTGTTTAGCTTCAGAGGGAAAGGCTTGGCTGGAGCTGTGAATTTGTGAGTGAGTGATAAAGAGATGGTAACAGGATCTGCAGGAGAGGAAGAATGGGCTCAGGAGAGAGAGAGTGGGGAGAGAAGAGAGGAGATCCAGGACCCAACATGGAAAGAACGGGTGGGAGCTGTGGCCAGTGGGACAGGAGAAGACCTAGGGGAGGGTGGAGTCACAGAAGGGACCCCCAGGAAGGGGCTGCTTCTAGGAAGAGGGTGTGGTCGCCATGCGGAAGGGCCAAATGGCCTCCGTGTAGAGGTGGGTGCTTTTTTTCCTACCCGCACTCATGCCCTTCCATGTCTTCCACAAGATGGCGGACAGCTTGGGGCTAGGGCTTAGTTTTGCTTTTATCCACGTTCCCAGCACTCACCCCGGGGATTGATGCAGGAATGGAATAACAATGGAAACATGGAAATACACAGTTTTCGGTTTTCCTTAAGCAGGTGTGAATTTGTTTTCGGGGAAATCGGGCCACTTTCTGTGAGTTAAAGATGTGTAAATGTGTCCTTTGATGGCAAGAGGCTCATGCTGTCCCCAGGGAATCCGTGGCAGCAAACAACTGTGAAGTCAAATGAAACACCCAGATGTGCTGTTCTCCTTGGATGGGGGAAAAAAAACCCGGCTGTGCTCGCTGTGGCTTTGTTTGGCTTTTCAACACTGATTGGTCAAAGCAAATGATGTTTTCCAGATGCTCCCATCTCCTCCAGCCTGTAGTCCGGCTGGCCAGCTGGGCCCCCGCTGTGGGCCTCTCCTTCAGTCCCCTCTCCTGGGCAGCCAGACCTCCTCCCTAGGGCCCAGCTTCCATCCACCTCGCTGTGGCTGTGACTTCACTTCCCGCTGTAAAGGAAGGTCGGGCAGGTGGCACCCATGGGCCCTTCCAGCTCTCATTCTACAGTTGTGTGCCTCCTGGGCTGGTGCCTACCACAGAACCAAAGTCAGGCATTCAAGGACCCCCACAGGGCTAGCAGTAGTGATGCCTTTTATTGGAAAAGTGCTTCATAATCTTTACTTTTTTAAAGATTTTTGTTTTGTTATTTATTTGAGAGAGAGAGAGAGAGAGAACGAGAGCACAAGAGCAGAGGGAGGGAGAAGCAGACTCTTCACTGAGCAGGGAACCTGATGCTGGGCTTAATCCCAGGAGCCTGGGATCGTGACCTGAGCCGAAGGCAGATGCCCAACCGACTGAGCCACCCAGGTGCCCTGAAAAGTGTTTCATAATCTTCAGAGACGCCACCGCACAGGTCTGTCCTGAGCTGCCTGCCCAGCCCCATCTCCTTGGGCACTGCCGGTGCTGTTCACCGTCCCGTTGCCTTGGTAAAACCACTCCTGCCAAAGTCAGCCCCATGTTTGCTCCTGCCTCTGAGCTGCTGTCCTTTGGAATTTGTCACACACAGACTTCAATTGATGGATAGTTTTCTTCTTTTAGAGTAAAAAAGCTTTCTTAGATTCTGATACTTGAAAAAATTGGTGAGACGCCCATGTTAAAATTTCTTTTTAACCTTTTGTTTTGAAATAATCATAAATTCACAAGAAGTCGCAAAAATAGCACGGAGACTTTTCTGCTTCTGGGAGGATGGAGTAGATGCACTTTTCCTTATTCCTCCCACTAAGTACAACTAAAAACTGAACAATTTCTATAAATACAAGAAGATTCTGAAAGATGGAGAGAAGCAGGAAGGCCAACAAAGGGCCTCAAGACCCAAGAAACAACAAGGTGGTGAGTTCCCTGGGTTCTCTTTTGCCATACGTATCCTGGACTTGGAGCTGAGGCAGCTGCCCTCTGGAAAAGCCAGCAGGCACAGACGACCAAAAGCCCAACAAAAGCCTGTTCTCTCTAGCCAAAGGACCGAGAAAGGGCAGCCCAGCAAGACAGAAAACTTTTAGACAAAAACTGCCCTACTTTAGCTAAACACACAGAAAAAAACATGGCCTTGCTCACACACCCACACCAGGCTGTAATGTAAACACCCCAACTAGGCTGGTGTCAGAGATGCCTGAGTGGGGGGCCAGGACTTTCATCCCTGCCAGCTGGTAATGAGGCCCCTCTCCTGTGGTGTCAGTACAGACGCATGGGGAGTCTTGACTTCTCCCCCAACTCAGCAGTGGCAAAGGCATTTCCCCTCTTCCCCATGGGGGTTTTGTCAGAGGAGGCCAAGTAGAGTCAGGACCTTCACCATGGCCCAGTGGTAACCCTCCTCCCTCCTTCAACCCCGGGCTCCAGGTGGAAAGAGGTAACAAAACATCTCTATCCCTCCCAGGCAGGGAGATTTCAGTGGAGGCTCAGTGGGGAGCCAGACCTCCTACCTACCCCCCAGAGGGAATGGGAAGCATCCACCTTGGGTGTCAATGAAGGCTGAGTGGAAAACCAGGACTTCTGTCTCCACCTGGCAATAATGAGGCAGGGCCCCCACTTCCCCTGCCAGAATGGTGTGAGAAAGCCACCTGAAACAGAAGGTTTAAATAAGATCCAGAATTGCATAGGTAATATGAGAATGTCCAGGTTTCAGCTGAAAATCACTCATCATGCCAAGAACCAGAAAGGTCCCAAACAGAGTGAAAAGCAGAGGTGATGGCAAAGATGGCGAAGATTACAAAGCACCCATGATAAAAATACTTCAGCAAACAATTATGAATATGCTCAAAGCAAATGAAAAAATAGAAAGTCTCAGCAAAGAAATAGGAGATAGACAAAGGAAAGAATCTGTGAACTGGAAAACAGAATAGAAATCATCTGATTTGAACAACTGAGGGAGAAGAGACTTGGTGGGGGGCAATGAACAGAGCCCCAGTGACCCGTGGGATTATATCAAAGGATCAAATATTGTTACGTCAGAGTCCTAGAATGGGTAGAGAAAGGGGGTGGGCCTGAAATGATAACTGAAAACTTCCCAAATTTGGCAAGAAACATAAACTATGACTTCAAGAAGGTGAGCAAATTCCAAATATGATAAATTTAAAGAAACGCACACCAAGACACATCATAGTCAGAATTCTGGAAGCCAAAGACAAAGAAAAAATTCTTGAAAGCAGCAGGAGGAAAAGGACACTCTACCTGTAGGGGAAACCATTCCAATCACAGTAGACTCCTCATCAGAAGTCACAAAGGCCAGAAGAATGTGGCACCATATTTAACAAGGGCCAAAAGGAAAAATTCAGAATTCTATACACAGGGAAAGTAATCCTTGAAACGAAAAGGAAACTAAGGAATTTTTGTCAGTCGCCCTGTCCTAAAATAATTGCTAAAGGAAGCTTTCTAAACAGAAAGGAAACAATACAATGAGGAAACCTTGGTACATCAGAAATGCAAGTGATAGGATGGGAAAATACAATGAGTTGTCCTTCTCTTCTTGAGTTTTCTAAATTATGTTTGACATTAATACAAAAACTGGTTGTTGTGGTTCCAAATACATGTAGAGGAAATATTTTGGGCAACTATAAATGGGGGAGAGTAAAAGAATCTGAAGGGAGGTACAATTTCTACACTTCACTCTGATTGGTGAAATGACACCAGTAGACTGTCATAAGCTTTGTATATATAATGCATTACCTAAAGCAACAGCTAAAACAGTTATACAAAACAATATATTTAAAAACATGATAGACAAATGAAAATGTAACTCTAAAAAATATTCAAATAACTCACAGGACGACAGGGGAAAAACACAGAGAAATAAAAAAAAATAAAACAAACATAAAACAAAAAACAAAAGGGAGACTTAAGCCCTAACATGTAAATCATTAAATTAAATGTAAATGGTCATTTCCCATGTGAAGACAACTAACAGACAGAAATTGGCAATTAAAAGACAGGAGTTAGCATAGCGGATTTTTAAAAAGATTTTATTTATTTATTTGAGAGAGAGAAAGAGAGAGGAAGTGGGGGGAGGAACAGGGGCAAGAACAGGAGGGGGAAAGAATCCCAAGCAGACTCCATGCTAAGCATAGAGCCCAAAGCAGGGCTCAATCTCACCATCCCAAGACCACGATCCCAGCTGAAACCAAGAGTCAGAAACCCAACTGAGTGAGCCATCCAGGTGCCCCAGCAGAGTGGATTTTTTAAATGACCCAACTATATACTATCCACAAGAAACTCACTTACACTGACATAGGCAGGTTAGAATCAAAAGGGTAAAGAAAGATCATATAAATATTAATCAAAGGAAAGCAGGTGGCTGTATCAGATGAAGTGGATTTCAGAGCAAAGCAAATTACTGGAGATAGAGAGAGATTATATGATGATAAAAGGATAGATTCACCAACAAGGCACACCAGTTCTGAATGTGCATCAAATAACAGAGCTGCAAAATATGTGAAAGAAAAATGGGTAGGATTGAGAGAAGAAATAGATAAATCTACATTTATACTTGGGGACTTCAACATGCCTCTCTTGATGATTGATAGAACATCCAGACAGAATATCAACAAAGATGGGCACCTGGGTGGCTCAGTCATTAAGTGTCTGCCTTTGGCTCAGGTCATGATCCCAGGATCAGGCTGGGATCCCCCTCATCGGGCTCTCTGCTCAGCAGGAAGCCTGCTTCTCCCTCTCCCACTCCCCCTGCTTGTGTTCCCTCTCTCGCTGTCTCTCTCTGTCAAATAAATAAATAAAATCTTAAAAAAAAAAGAATATCAACAAAGATACAGAACTCAACAACACCATTGACCAACAGGATCTAAACAACATTTATAGAACACCCTACCCAACAAATAGCAGGACACATATTCTTTTAACTGCCAGGAAACATACACTAAGACAGACCATATCCTGGGTCATAACACAGATCTCAAAAATATGAAAAGAACTGAAACCATACAGTGTGTTCTCTAATCACAATGGAAGCCAACTAGAAATAAATGTCAAAAAGCTAACAGGAAAATCTCCTGACACTTGGAAAGGAAACCACATGCTTCTAAATATTCCATGGGTCAAAGAGGATGTCTCAAGAAAAGTAAAAAAAATACATTGAGCTGAATTAAAATAAAAATACAACATATCAAAATGTGTGGGACACAGCTAAAGCAGTGCCAAGAGGGAAATTTATAGCACTAAATGCATATGTTAGCAAAGAGGAAAATCCTCAAGTCAATAATTTAGGATTCCACCTCAAGATTCTATAAGAGGAAGTGAAAAACCCAAAGAAAGCAGAAGTAAGGAAATAATAAAGAGCGGAAATCAGAAGACAGAAGAAAGAAGAAAAAAAATAGAAGTGGAGACAATCTACAAAACAAAGAGTTGGTTCTTTGAGAAGATAAAACCGACAAACCCAGCAAGACTGACGAATTACAGAAAGAATATACAAGTTGCCAACACCTGGAATATAATAGAGACCATCACTCCAGATCCTGCTTTTAAGGGCTGATAAGGGAAATCTATGAGCAACTGTACACACATAAATTTGGCACATTAGATGAAATGGGCCATCTTCTCCAAAAACACATACTAATCACAAATCACTCAATATGAAAGAGATCATTTGAACAGCCCTACAACTATTAAGAAAATCGAATTCATTATTTAAAAATTCCTAAAAAAAAAAAGAAAGAAAGAAATCTCCAGGCCCAGATGGTTTTACTGAAAAATACTACCAATTGTTTAAAGAAGAATTAACATTAATTCTATACAGTCTCTTCCAGAAAATAGGAGGAACACTTCCCAAATTCACTTTTATGAAGTTAGTATTATACTGATACCAAAATAAGATAAAGAAAGGACAATTAAGAAAAGAAACAAAAAAATTACACACCAAATATCCTTCATGAATTTAGATACAAACATCCTTAACAAAATGCTAGCAAGTAGAATTTAGCAATGTGTAAAAAGAATTATACACCATGACACATGGGATTTATACATATGGGGTTTATTCCAGAAATGAAATCCAGTTCAATATTTCAAAATCAATTGGTGCACTTATTAATGAGCTAATGAAGAAAAATAATACGATCGTATCAACTGATGCAGAAAAAGCATTCAACAAAATTCAACCCCATTCATGATAAAGAACTCTAAGAAGGGAGGAATAGAAAGGGATTTCCTCAACTTGATGAAGAGCATCTACAAAAACCCTACAGCTAGCCTTAGACTTAATGGTACAAGACTGAATGCGTTCCCCCTAAGATTGGAAACAAGGCAAGGTCTGCCCTCACCATTCTTACTCAGCATTGTACTGGAAGATCTAGCCAGTATATTAAAGCAAGAAAAGGAAATAAAGAGCATTACAGACTGGAAAGGAAGAAATAATACCATCCCTATTCACAGATGACCTAATTTTCTACATAGAAAATTCCAAGGATTCTGCAAAAAACTCCTAGCACTAATAAGTGAGTTCAGCAGTATCTCAGGATACAAGATAAATATACAGAAATCTATTTTTCCAGGGTGCCTGGGTGGCTCAGTTGTTAAGCATCTGCCTTCGGCTCAGGTCATGATCCCAGGGTCCTGGGATCGAGCCCCACATCAGGCTCCCTGCTCCGTGGGAAGCCTGCTTCTCCCTCTTCCACTCCCCCTGCTTGTGTTCCCTCTCTTGCTGTGTCTTTCTCTGTCAAATAAATAAATAAAATCTTAAAAAAAAAAAGAAATCTATTTTTCCTATGTACTAGCAATGAACATGTGAACACCAAAATTAAAAATACAGTATCATTTATAATCACTCAAAAAATGGAATACTTAGGAATATACCTAATAGAACATGTACAGGATGAAATTTATACAATGCTGATGAAACAAATTACAGAAGAGCTAGGTAAATGGAGAGACATACCTTGTTCATGGATTGGAAGACACAACACAACATTGTTGTCAATTCTCTCCAAACATACATACATGTTTAATGCAAGATATAGACAATATATAGATATATACAAGATTGTCCCATAATCTATATGGAAAGGCAAAGGAACTACAATAGCTAAAACAGTTTTGAAAGGGAAGAATAAAGTGGGGAGAATCAACGTACCCAGTTTGAAGACTTACTTTACAAACTGGTTATAGTAATCAAAACTGTTCTATTGACAGAGGAAAAGACACACAGATCAATGGAATAGAATAAAGAGCCTAGAAATAGACCCACTCAAATATGCCCAACTGACTTTTGATAAACGTGCAAAAGTAATTACACAGAGGAGAGATAGCCTTTTCTACAAGTGGTGCTAAAGCAACTGGACATCCCTCAGATAATAAATAAATAAATAATAAATTAATAAACGTCAACTGAAGTTTCCCATCCATTAAAAAATTAACTCGAGGGGCGCCTGGGTGGCTCAGTTGGTTAAGCGACTGCCTTCGGCTCAGGTCATGATCCTGGAGTCCCTGGATCGAGTCCCGCATCGGGCTCCCTGCTCGGCGAGGAGCCTGCTTCTCCCTCTAACCCTCCCCCCTCTCATGTACTCTCTCTCTCTCTCTCATTCTCGCTCTCTCAAATAAATAAATAAATCTTTAAAA
>NC_138373.1:156280263-156299945 GCF_054177405.1 Leptonychotes weddellii
TTAACTCGAAATGGATCACAACCTTACATGTAAGATGTAAAACTTTTAATTTTTTTCCCCAAATTTTTCTTTAAATTCTAGTTAGGTAACACATAGTGTAATATTTGTTTCAGGACTGGAATTAAAATGTAAAACTTTTAGAAAAAAGCATGGGAGAAAATCCTTGGAATCTGGGACTAGGCAAAGAGTTCTCAGAGGTGACGTTCACAGCATTATTCAGAAAAGGGGACACTCATAAATTTGACTCATTAAAATTTAAAAATTTTGCTCCTATTAAAAAGTTGAAAAGACAAGCTACAGACTGGGAAGAAATATTTGCAAACCACATATCCATCAAAGGATTAATATGTAGAATATATCAAGAATTTGGGGCGCCTGGGTGGCTCAGTCGTTAAGCGTCTGCTTTCGGCTCGGGTCATGATCTCAGGGTCCTGGGATTGGGCTCCGCATCAGGCTCCCTGCTCGCCAGGAAGCCTGCTTCTCCTGCTTCTCCCTCTCCCACTCCCCCTG
This sequence comes from Leptonychotes weddellii, assembly GCF_054177405.1. Classification (NCBI taxonomy): domain Eukaryota; kingdom Metazoa; phylum Chordata; class Mammalia; order Carnivora; family Phocidae; genus Leptonychotes; species Leptonychotes weddellii. Next base: position 156,280,774 of record NC_138373.1, read on the forward strand.
CTTGTGTTCCTGCTCTCGCAAGAACTCTCAAAAAAACAAAACGAAAAAAAACCCTCATGAGTGAAAAAAACCCAAACAATTCAATTAGAAAATGGAAAAAGGACATGAAGAGACATTTCTTTGAATCTGGGCAGCTCAGTCAGTTGAATGTCTGCCTTTGGCTCAGATCATGATCCTGGGGTCCTGGGATTGAGCCTCGCGTCAGGCTCCTGGCTCAGCAGGGAGTCTGCCTCTCCCTCTGCACCTCCACACCACTCATGCTCTCTCTTTCTCTCTCTCTCTCTCATTCACTCTCTCTCAAATAAATAAATAAAATCTTAAAAAAGGGAAAATATACAGAAAACAAATAGGCACATGAAAAGATGGTCAACATCCTTAGTCGTTAGGAAATGGAAATTAAAACCATACTGGTATGGTTCAGTACACACCTATCAAAATGGCTAGAACGAAAAATAGTGACAACACTAAATGCTGGTAGGATGTGCAGAAACTGGATCACTCGCACATTGCTAACGGGAATGTGAAATGATACCACCAGTCTGGAAAATAATTTGGCAGTTTCTTTAAAAATTAAATATTCAACTACCATATGCACCCCCCCCCCAAGCACTTGTCTTCCTGGGTATTTATCCCAAAGAAATAAAGATTTATGTTCACACAAAAGCCTGTACACCAATGTTTATATCACCTTTATTCTTAGTGGCCCAAACTGGAATAACCCAGATGTCCTTGAACATTTCCTGAGCATGTTCACTGTCAGTCTGTGTGGAGGACATTTATCAGGTTGAGGGGCTCCTTTCCATTCCTAGTTTGCTGAAACGTTTTATCATGAATAGACATTGAATTTGTCAAATGCTGTTCCTATATGTATATATCGTATATATATACACACACAGACACACACACAGAAATGATGGTATATATATCAAATGATGAGATAGATATATATATATACACAACACACAGAGAAATGATTATATAATTTATGTCATCTGGTAAATTACATTGATTAATTTTTAAATGTTTACCATGCATTGCATTTCCATAACTCCAACTTGGTCATGATATATTATCTTTTTCTTTTTTTAGAGGGGGAGAGGGGCCGAGGGAGAGGGAGAGAGAGAGAATCCTAAGCAGGCTCCATACCCCCAGTGCAGAGCCAGAGGCGGGGCTTGATCTCACAACTCCAAGATCATGACCTGAGCCGAAATCAAGAATCAGATACCTAACCAACTGAGCCATCCAGGTGCCCCAACCCCCCCTTTTTAAGTTTTATTCATTTAAGTAATCTCTACACCCAACGTGGGGCTTGAACTCACGATCCTGAGATCAAGAGTGACATGCTCTACACACTAAGCCAGCCAGGCACCCCAATGTATTATCGTTTTGATACATTGCTGGATGTGATTTGACAGTGTCTTGTTAAGGATCTTTTGTGTCTGTATTCATGAGAGATGTTAAGCTGCAATTTCCTTTTCTTCTAGTGTTCTTGCTGGTTTTGGCAAGAGAGTAATTATAAAATGGGTTGAGAAATATTCCCTTCTCTGTTTCCTGAGTTTGTGTACAATTGGTGTCATTTTTATCTCAAATGTTTGATGTAATCCACTTACTAATCTTTGAATCTGCCCTCTAACCGTCCGTCCCTCTACAGATACAGTAGGTACTTAGCACATGTGGAATGAACGAATCTGTGCTTCTGGATCAACGGTTACAAATTGGAATGGCTTCAGGGCTGAACCAGTAAGATCAACAGGTGAAGCAGCTGAGTCTGTAATAGGGAGTGGTGGGGTCTGTGGCTAGAGAGCAAAGCACTCAAATTCAAACTTCTTTAAAAAAACTTCTTTGTGGATCTTAGCTGCAGACCTCTGGTTTGCAACCCCTATAAGTAATTCTAATTCCAGATTTGCTAAGACACCAAGAAGAAGATAGAGCACTTTGTGAGCCCTACTATACCCAGAAATTTAAAATGTGTACATGTGGCTCTGTTTGTTGCCTTCTTTGCACTGGTTTACCCCATTTCTCTGCCTCACTTCTCTTCCTTCTCTCTCATTCTTACAACACTGAGATCAAAAGCTTCCAATAAAGCATGTTTTAAAACAGAAGGGAGGGGGCATTCTGGCAATATGTGGCCATTGCCCAGCGAAGTGTAATTACTTCTCCAAAATTAAGGGCAGGTGGAAGAAGCCTGCTCTTGTTCTTTTCAGTCCAGGCCCAGGTAGGGGTCTTGCTGGCAACGCATGGTTTTGGGGCAGCATTTCGTGGCTAGCAGGCCAGAAGTGTGCAGGAGTTGGAATTCTCTCTCTGGGTTGTCCTGATGCCTTGGTTCCATAACCCAAGTGTCTGGGGAGCAGATTCACCGAGGGAAGTTCACAGAACTTAGAGTCATTCGTCCTAGACTGCTGGAGCCCCTCTCCCTGTCTCTCCAGCTTCTGACTTTCACTCCTAGAAAGGGTCAATCAGCAAACTGTTAGTGCGTGTCTGTCCTGGGTGGGGATAAGCTACACACAAGCCCTGCTCTTGAAGACGCAGGACTGTGTCCCATCATCATTACGGCTAGAAATCATCAAAGGAAATCATAACCATATAAGCTCGCACTCCATTTCTAAAGGCAAGGAAATGTATTGTGTGTTTTTAAAATCTCTCCTTTCAAAATAAAAAACAGGCTTGTCGCTTGAAGGGAGAAGCGTCAAAACCGGGGGAGGGGGGGATTTGCTCATGTGGGACTGGTTCTTTTCCAAACACGCTTGATCACTGAGTGGTTACTGTGTGGTGTTTTTAAAGGGAAGATGGAATATTCTGTGACAGCAGAGGGGATCACACTGGCAGTCCGGCCCCTCGCTTGGGGTCTCGGTGGCGACTTCACTGTTGGAAACGATTTTTTTGATCAGTTCTAAATTAGAGTCTTACGAATTCTGGATCACTATGATCAAATTCTTACTTGTGTCTCTAAAGTAGAGGTCACGACTTTACGGGCTGTTTCATTTTTCTATTAAAGTTTAAAAAGTATATTTTGAATTTTCCCTGGCTCAGAATGAAGTCATAAGATCTCAGGATTGCCAACAGATGCTCTCTTTCTAGAACATGAGCGTGTGGGGAAGTTTTATTAAAGTGATTTTCGTGTGCAGAAAAAGATTAGGCTTATATAAAACCTGCCATAAAAAATACGTGCATTCTCTGGGGAATGTCTCAGATTCGATTTCAGGGGTTCAGTCGTGCATAGATAGATAATGATGGCCTCTAATATATGCATGTATTTTTTCCCTTTTCAGCTTGGGCTTGCTTTTTGTTTGGCCTATGTCCCCAGTGTGACTCTAAATGGCCAAAACTCAAACCTGGGAAACTGGCATTTGAGATTAGGCGTGAAATTATGAGATTGCATACCTCCCAATTTTCTCGTGCATTTTGGATAGCTTCAGCTCCAACGTTCTTGCACGCCAATAACGAACATTGCACTGGGAGCAGTGCAGGTTGTTAAAAGTGCTTGCCAAATGCACTTCTAAAGCTAACCCCAGAGGGGAAAAAAAAGAAATAGCATTACAGCACATTGGCTCGAAAGCAGTTTACCCCATGGTTGGCCCCCAAATGTTTCTCATTAAGGATCTTCCCCAAGGGCAGGCCTGGGACTCATTTATTCCTTAATTTTCAGCCCCTAGCTCCACTTCTGACAGTGTTAGGTGCTCAGTAGATAGCAGCTAACTGGATTCTTGGAGAATGTTTTGACACCGAGAGGTGTGTTAAATGGATGGGTCCCCAAGGAGTATGATCCATGGCTCAGGGCAAAGGATGCCATACTGCCTTTCATGTTCAACATGAACTTTTGGAACTCTGAGCAGACGGGGCCTTAAAATCTAAGGAGCTGCTTTGCTTGGAGGGAGGGATTCCAGAGAGGGGAGGAAGAGAGTTTTGATGCTGCCAAGTCCCTGGGTAAGGCCTGTGCCTGCTCCCTGTGCCTCTCTTAGAACTTGATGGGGGTGATTGACTCCCAGGAGAAGTTCTGGGGAATCCAGAAGAACAGGGACCTTGCACTCTTGGAGGCCCTGGGCTGTGGGCTGGAGGCCATCCGAAAGTCGGGGCAGAGAGGCCTGGCTGGTGGCTTCTGTCTGGAATGTCCTCTCTCTTTGATCAGTGATTCCCATCTGTTGCTTAGGACTCCAGTCAGACGTTCCCTCTGTGGGAAGACCGCACCGCCCCAGCCTGGGTCACCTGTCTCGTCCCCTCCGAGCCTCTGTCTGCCATGAACAAATCACGAGGGATTGCAGTCCTCTGTGTCATTCCCAGCCTGTGTGCCTCTCTGGGAGGGACCACGTGTTCGTGTCTCTGTGATCGGCACAGGGTGTTCTACTCTTCCCTAATGCTCTTTCCTCTGCCCACCTTAATTTATCAAGGGTGTTTTGAAGATAATGTATTTTCTCTCCCTCCCCCTACTCCTACTCCCAGCTGCCTTTAAGATTTTTCAACTTTAAGGTTTTTCAACAGTTGGACTATTCTGTGCTTTAGAATGTGGTTTTCTTTGTGCTTATCCTGTTTGGGGTAAACTGAGTCAGCTTTTTGAGCCTGTGTGTTGACATCTTTCCTTGTTTTCAGGAAATTCTTGACCATAATCTGAGTACTGCCTTGCCCCTCCCTTTTTTTCTGGAGCTATAATTACATGTACGTTAGACCTTTTGATTACATCCCATAGGTCTTTTATCCTTTGTATTTTAAAAAATCGATTCTTCTTCCTCTTTCTTTCTGTTTCAGTTTACATACTTTTTACTGACTTGTCTTTCTGTTCATTTTTGTGTGTGTTGTGCTGTGCCTAATTGGTTGTTAAACCTTTCCATCGGGCACTTAATTTCTCAGTTCAAGAATGTCCATCTGGGGGCGCCTCGGTGGCTCAGTTGGTTAAGCGACTGCCTTCGGCTCAGGTCATGATCCTGGAGTCCTGGGATCGAGTCCCGCGTTGGGCTCCCTGCTCGGCGGGGAGTCTGCTTCTCCCTCTGACCCTCCTCCCTCTCATGCTCTCTGTCTCTCATTCTCTCTATCTCAAATAAAAAAAAAAAAAAAAAAGAATGTCCATCTGGTTATTTGGTTCTTCCTTTCTAAAGATTTCATTTTGTTGTCATTGTTGTTGAAAATCACCTTTCATTATTTTGCCTACATTTTTCTTTATTTCCTTTGACATTATTATTTTTAATAGTTGGCTAACTTCAGTATCTGCATCAAGTGTGGTTACGTGTTCTTTGCCAGTGTTTTCTCTTCATTATTTGTCCTACTTTCTTCACTTTTTTCATGTCTTACGATTTTTAACTGAATGCTGGACATTGTGTGTGGAAAGCAAAGGGGCTCCAGGTGACTTTATTCTCCTCTGGGAGTGGTCTCTCCTCACCTCCTAAAAATATTCCTGCTAAACTAAAAAAAAGCTAGATACAAAAACTGTCCCTATTCGATAAATAGTATGAGGGGCTTTTCACTCCAATCCAACCAGAAATTGAGCAGGGAAGGGTCTGGGTTGTAGTTTTAGTCATGGTCTGTGTGTCTCTGGGTGTCCCTGTCCCCAGAGCATGTCCTCCTGAGCTTTGAATCGAGAACCTGATGAGACCTTGTCTCCTCAGCCCTGGCACACTCCAGGAGAGCCAGCTCTGCCCTGCAGGGGATCCTGCCCAGTTCTCCCACTCCCTGCCAAGTGGCTTCCACATCTGGCAAATATGTGGAGCAGGGGGACAGGCAGCGTGTTTGAGGCAGGTCTCTCCCTAGCTGGTCTTTTGTGCCCAAAGCTCCACTCTGCCTTCCAGGTTGACCCCTGGCTCCCCAGATCCCTGCATAGCACCAGAACTCAGCAAATGCTCCACCAGGAAAAATGATCCATGCATCTGAACCCTCTCAAGCTTCCTTGCCATGCACTCTGCTGAGTGGCTCATTCATTAAGCATTTGACTCTTGATTTAGGCTCAGATCATAATCTCATGGTCCTGGGATCCAGCCCCTCGACAGGCTCTACATGGGGCTCTGCGCTCAGCAGAGAGTCTGCTTGAGGATTCTCTCTCTCCCTCTCCCTCTGCCCCTTCCCCCTGCTGGTGTTCCCTCTCTCTCTAAGATAAATAAATACATCTTAAAAAAAAACAAAATTCTCTCTCTGTCTGTCTGTCTCCTCCTGCCCCAACGTCACGCCTAAGTGAAAAAAACCTAAATATACAATTATATCTATGCCATGATTCCAACTGTAAAAATCCTCCATGCAAATGAACAAGAACTGGAAAGAAACATGAAAAATGAACCTCATGGGTTGGGGTGGTGGGAGTGTCCATTTTTCTCTGTTCTTTTGATTTCCTTTAATGTGATTAAAATGTGGCTTATAGAATTTTTAAAAATATCATTTTTGGAAACCAGTCTTGGCGATGTGGCTCTCCCTGAGGTCTGCTTGCCCGACAGTGTCCCAGGTTCTTGTAAATGGGCCACCGCCCCTCGGCTCTACCCATGCTGTCACCCGAGGTGATCCCTGCTTTTCCAGAGAGCCCCCACGCTTCATCTGGCCCCTGGCTTCCTCCTCATTGAGATGCTTTAAAAAGCTGGGGAGAATTAACCACATTGGCCCATTTGAGTCTCCTGTTCATTTTCTGGTACTTCGATGGATGGAGCTGTGGACATGGAGCCAGGAGAGCTGGGGCAAGAGGAACACCAGGCTTGGCCTCTTGCTGGCTGCACAATGGCCAGTAAGGCCCTGGCCTTCCTGAGCCCCTGTTTCTCCACCTGTGAAGTGGGCACAATACTCCTACCTCACAGTGTGCTTTGAGGTCTCAGGGCCGTGCTGTCTGTGGCTTGCCAGAGCTTGGCTAAGCCTGCCTTGGAGCCGTGGGGTCAACAGGCATGAGCAGATGGCAAGTGTGGAGGCTCAGGGCACTGGTCTGGGTCAACACACTCACCAGCTACGCCCACTCATTCATTCCCCACGGTTCCACAGGACGCTCAATGTGGGTGAATGCAGGACAAATGCGCACTTTGTCCAGGCGAGCCCTGAGCTGGAGTCTGAGATGAACAGAAGGCCGCCTCCCTGTGGTGAGAGAGCTGGGCAAACGGTCCACACCATCACGGGCTGGCGAGTGTGAGGCTCGGGGGAGCAGGACCACGGAGACCCAGAAGAGGGCCGAAGGGAGAGGAGACGTGCATCCCAGCCTGTCCCCACTGAACACCCGGCTGTGCCCAAGGTCAACCCCGAAATCCCAGAGGACTTAAAGGTGTTTGGCGGTCTGAAATGTGAGAGCATGTAAAGTGTGGTCATAAATGAAGTCAGCCTCATAAATTGTGAAATCCAAAACACAGACTGACTCTTTCCATATCAGAGTAAACACTGCACATTTTATATTAAGACTGAAACTAAAACCAAAGATAAGGTCAGAGCCCATGCCCTGGTGAGATACAACACTCTATGTCAGATGATCGTGAAGCTTCTGTGTGTGTTCAGGGAGGGTCAGCAGGGGCAGTGCTGAGATCCCACCCCCCACCATCATTAGACTGCCGCTGGGGAGTTGGAAACACTTGGGGCACCTTTGAAGGATGAGGATGGATTTGCCAGGAGGGGAGGGGCTGAAGATGAGGGGTAAAGAGAGATGCAAACACTTGATAAACCGAAGGCAACAGGCAGGCCAGCGTCCCAGGGACTTCGTGTGGCAGCCTGAGGTCCTGGACGGGGTCCTGCAGATGGCAGGGAGCCAGCAGGGACGCATCAAGATCCCCTCGGTATTGCCCAACTGCCCCCGGCGCCCGGGGTGGGAGCAGGCGTGGGGCCGCCGGACCCTGGGCAGGGCCACGGCCACAGCCACCAACCTGGAAGCCCTCCAGGACCACCCAGGGGCTTGGCTGACGTCTTGCTGTGAAGTCTGTGTGCGTGCAAGGCTTCTCCTGGCCACACCGCCACGGGGCCACGTGGCCAGAAGAAGCGAGAAACAAACAGCTGCGAAGCCAAGCGGCTGGAAGGAAGGCGAGGGGCAAGCCGGGCTCAGCAGACCGGAGCAAAACCCCAAGAGGAGGCTGCCTTGTGCCCGGGGGAAGAGAGTGCCCCTGGGTGCAGAGGGGCATTGCGCCCCCAGGGCCTACGTCTGTAAAATGGCAGCTTCCCAGCCCACGGCTTCTAGGAACACCATCTAAGCTGACGAGCCAAGCACTGGCCGTTGGTCGGGGCTCCCTATAGACACACCGGGATATTTCTAAAAACGACAGAAACACCAGGTCCACCTGGGGAGGCCAAGGCCTCTCTCCCAGCCTTTGCTGTGCTTTCTGCCCCAGGTGCCCCACCCCCAACTTTTCATCCTCTTCCCAGGTCGGGTTTCAGCACCTCCTTGAGGTCTTTCAAGATCAGCTCTCCCCACACATCCTCGTCCTCCCCTTTCTTCTTCTCTGTCACAGCTGACACTCACCAGACAGGTTCCCTGTGCCGTGCTCAGGTCGAGAAGCCTCACGTATGTGACCCTATTTAATCCTCCCAACACCGGTATGAGGGTGACGTCAATATCCTTTATTATAAAGAAGCCACTGCAGCTCAGAGCAGGTAAGGGACTTGCCAGTGATTGGTGGAAGCAGCATTTAAACAGAGGTATGCGAGGACAAAGCCTGCTGTTAGCCATCAGGAGACATTGCCAGGCGTGCGACAGGTGACTGTAGTCTCTGATGTTGTCCGTTGGTGCTCTGTATGTACAGAGGGAGTCCTGATTATTTTCCTCTAGGGTTAGCTTCACATGCTTGTCTCCATCCAGGACACCACAGGAGCTGAGATTCTTGAGAGCCAGGCCCACGGCCCACTTGCCCACATTCACCACACACTCTCCTCCCGGGTTTCCCCTCTTCCTTGCACACCTGACACGCTTCTGCGGGCAGCCTGAGCCCCCCGGCTCCCTGCAGCCTGCCCCTTGCCGGGGCTCCCACGGCTCTCCCCGGTACTGAAATGGATGGTGTAGGTCTCCCCCCAGACCATGAGCTCCCGGCACAGGTCTGTGCTCAGCGTTTGCAGAGTGAATGAATCCAATCCAACGTGGACTGATTCTGAAGCGTCCCTGGGATTGGAGGGACTAGATGGAGCATTGGTTTTGCTACTGAATCCCTGTGGACTCTCGGGCATGTCCCTTCACCCACTTGAGCCTCGGTTTTCTCATCTGTAGAATGGGGACAATTTGAGGTAAAGAGAGATGAAAACACTTGATAAACCGAATTGGGGCGTGGTGGTACGGAGGGACAATGGCCAGTTCCCAAGCCAGCTCTGGGGAAGGCCTGCTCCTTGCTAAGCCAAGCAGACGCTCTGTAAGGCTCACAGCTATATGGATTTTCCTCTAGCATGAGTCAGTACAAAAGATTGCAGAGTTCCTTTTAGAAAAACACTAACTACGGAGACTTCTGGCACTCACCACTTAGTTTAGCAAGTTTGCTCTGGTTGCAGAGACCCCAGCAGCTTTTCCCCCTCCACGCAGCTGGAACCTACGGGAAAACTTTGGGCCTTTAATTAGAACCATTTGTCCTTCCAGCAAACGGCAGGTGACTCGGCCAGCTTCGAGAGAGATGCTCATTGGGGCAGCATGTGCCCTTTGACCCATTCATCTGACTTCTGGGAATCTGTCCTAAAGAAATAATCCCGAATATGAAAAGCCTCACGAGCAAATAAACGGTCTTTGCAGTATTCCTTATATCAGCAAAGAAACTGGAACGAACTCAAATATCCAATAGGGGAATGAGTTGATGTTTCCCCAACTGGATGGCGTTTTATTGCCCACCGAGACAGCGTGGCCACGGAGGACTTGCAGCCACACAGAGCATGTTTATGATAGAATGTTAATTAAAGAAATCGGGTTACAAAACTATGTACCCTGAGATGAGCTATGTAAACTATGCATACAAAATACGGGAAACGAATGCACCACAGTTCTGCTTCTGTCAGAGGGTGGGATCGTGGATAATTTTTCTCTCCGTCTTCCTGATTTTCTGCAATGTGGTTATAGTTAAAAGTATATTATAAACTAAGAAGTCAAAACAAAGAAACAATGGCTGGTTTTCCCGGGGTGGAGATAGATCTCCTGACTTTGTAAAAACAAATTCTGCAGAACCACTGGCATGGCTTATTTTAGATTTTATTTTTCTTCGTCGAAAAAGTAACACACATAGAGGGTAAAAAAATATTCAGTGCAGAAAGATCTAGAAGTGCCACCACCCTCATGAAACGGCGTTTTTCTTCCAATACCTCTCCATATTTATATATGTTTTAACAAAGCTTAGTGTATGTGCAATATGTATATTACAATTTTAAGTTCTGCTTTCATTTTTATTTGATTAAAAAACAAGCATCTCTGTCTTCGTATTTGTAAATGTACAAAGTTACATGATATTCCAGAGCGGGGGTCTGCCATAGATTTACTTAACTATTTCATTCTCCTACACACTAGTTGCTATGTTTCCATTTATGCTCATGTTTCTATTATAAATCTCATGGCAATAAATATAATTGCATGTGATGCCCATATAGTTGTACGAATTGGATATGTAAAATCTTACAGCTTTCCTTTATATCGGCGGCAACAACGTAGAAACCACGATGGAAAACATATTCCAATGGAATGTCAATCACCCACACAAAGCACTTAGAACTAAAGAGGTAAGTTCTAAAATTTGTCCTTCTGAAAAATACGAAGTTTTAATAAGGGATGCAGCTCTCCAAGAAGAGGGAGTCATGGCAGTGTGTGATTCCCCAACGGTGCCCACAACATTTTGCCCGTTGGCGCTCTCAGCACCCTAATATACCTTCCTTTCTCTCTCTCTCTATATATATATATACATACAAGCTTGTCTTTGCTGAACTCAAGCCAGCTCTCTTGCATACAACTACAAAGCTGTGAACTTCCTCCCACCAGAGGCAACCGAAGTCATGTTCAGAGATTGTATTCAGACGCGAGATGACATTAGAGCCCCTCTTCCCAGGGCCCACCATGTGTAGGGGAAGGCCCGTTCCTCCTCCTGTAACAAGGCCCAAGTGTCAGTCAGGACTCTTAGTTGCCACCGACTGGGGTCGATATAAATGGAAAGCAGTTGACTGGCATGGTATTGGGCAGCCTGTAGAATTATCAGCAATATCGCAGACCAAGCCTAGAAGCTGGGCTAGACCAGGGGCATCTGGAGTGAAGCCAGGGCCGCAGACAAATTCTGGCCACATAGCCAGCCAGTCAGGTGATGTCCCTGCCACCCACCACTGTGCCCCTTGGTGCCCTGGCTTCTCTGTTGCCAGAACGGACCCCAGAAACTCCATGTTCTCGCTGCCGTTGCTTCTCACTGCCAACAGAAGGGATGTGCCACCAGCCCTGCCTCTTCCCATTACCAGCTCCCACTACAAAGTCTGGGGCGGTTCGCTCCCCTCGGGCAAGGGCCCGCACCCTGCTTTCAAGGGAGGCAGGCGTGGGAGAAGTATGGGTTTAGGCTCTGTCGTGGGAAGAAAGCAGAGCTGCCTCATGAGGCTCTTCAGTGGGGACTTCCTCAAACGAAGGGGAGAAAATGGTAGATGTGCTTATAATCCCACTCGTGACTCCGCAACCCAGACTAACAGGAAGCTTCGAGATTCCCCTTCCAAAGCAATATCTCTGGCAAAGAACACAAGACATGCAGATCTGTCGAGACAAACGAAAACCAAACAAAAGGCAGTCTGAGTTTCCACCACTGTCCCCAAGGCATTAGGGGGCAGTTTTTCCAGAACCTGATCAGTTAGATCCTCTCATTTTTGTCAAAACAAAATTACATTTGCTTCAGCATGTAATAGCTTCTCCCCCACAACACACACAACTTAACCACAGGAGCTCCGTGCTTTTAATCTTGTTGACTTTCATTTTTCCCACTTCTACTTAACTACTCTTAGGTCAGCCCAAACATCATGCCTGGTCCCCCAAAGACAGAATCTCGTTGGCTTTTCTGTTGTCTGGGCTTCTGCTTGGATGGCCCTGGAGCTCCCGAGGCCCCTCAAGACTTATGTGTAACACAAAAATGAATGATGGTGGTTTTATTTGAATTTGCCCTGATAGTTCTGATCCATAGAGTCCTGGGACAGCTGAGCTTCTAGAATGCTCTAGAATGTTGTACGCTCCCCCTCCTCCTTCCTTCCACAGACTGTGTGGTTTGAACAACAGAGCTATATTCTCTCGTGGTTCCGGAGGCTGGGAGCCCAGGATCACGACGTCGACAGGGTTGGCTTCTCCTGAGGCCTCTCTCTCTGGCTTGTAGACGGCTGTCCTCTTGTGTCTACAATGGTCATCCCTCTGTGTGTGTATGTGTACTAGTCTCGTCTTATAAAGACCCCAGTCATATCGGATTGAGGACTGCCCTCAGGACCTCGTCTTACCTGACTTACCTTTTCAAAGGCCCATCTCCAAATACAGTCACGATCTGAGGTCCTGGGAGTTAGAACTTCAACAGGTGGATTTTGGGGGGAGCCTAATTCAGCGCCCACCTTAGCCAGCCACCTGGCACTGTGCTGGGTGGGCACGGTGGGGTGGTAAGACACACCTGGGGTGCATCCTGGCCCTGCAGTTGGTCCATGTGAGGCCAGCAGCTTCCTCCATGATCCTGCCTCACTCGCTGCGAAATAGGGGTCACACAGAGACTCACTCACGGCTGGCCATGTGAGTGAAATTCGATCGAAGGCCCGAGGCATGCTAAGACACTGGAAGTGTGGAAATTCACACAGTGTCACGGGGGGAGATAGAAGTATTAGAAGGCCCCGGTCAGGGGCTTCCCTAGTCATGGCATTCCCTGATGACAGTTGTCACTAGACGTGGAGGCACTCCAGGGTGGGCCTTGATTCGGTGCCCTGCTGTGTGGGAGTTTGGGAGAGAGACGTGTGCTGGGGGATCTGGGGAGCCCAGTGGGCCTCCCTATTTTGTGTATTTTATGGATATTTGGCATAATTTGGAATCTCTCCTTTTCTGCAGCCACCTGGAGGGGACAGGATTCTTTTCTCTTTGTCACTCTAGTCATGCCATTGTCCCTAGGACCTTCCTAGTAAGGAAAAGACCCTGGGATAGCATGGAGAAGGGACCCGGAGAGGCCGGGGAGGGGAACCGGGAGTGGAGGTGGTCGGATCGCAGCCCGGGGCCAGCTCCTGAGCTGAGCCACACTGGGCGTCAGGGACTCTGTCACCTCCCCGGCTCAGTCTCCTCGGCCGTCGTATGGAAGGATGATGTCCAGCCCAGTGGACATTGTGATGCTCTGTGTGTCTCTGATGCAGAACCCTGCTTTTCTTACCACATGGCACGGCCAGCTGCTAGGAAGGCGGCTTTCTCTGCTGATGCGCTCAGCAAGGACTCTTGTGCACTGATGTGCCGACCCCGTCCCTGCCCTCAGGGAGCTCACAGGCTAGTGGCCAGAGAGAAAACCAACACATTAACAAAGAAGTAAAGGAGTATGAAGAGGGAAATTGTCGTGAAGGGGATGGAACTGTGCAGCATGGGGCCCCGGGCACTCGGGTTAGCACCAGGGGCAGCGAAAGACCTCTGCCAAGTGACATCTTAGCAGATGCCTGAAGGACAGAAGGAGCCGGCGGAGCAAAGAGACAGGAAGGGAGGGGGGTGCTTGGGTGCTCTGGGAGCCGTGAGCTAGGGATGCAGGGCCGGGTGGCGCCTGGAAGGGTGGGGGGGTCAGGGCAGCACTGCCTTTAGGGTGGGGAGCACATACAAGAACCACAGGAGGCTTGTCCTCCAGAGTTTGGGCAGCGCCAAAGCCATTTGTTTTCTGACTTGGAGAAAAACAGTCCACGTGTGCCAACAATGATCTTTCAGACAAACGGAGAGCTATTTGTTATGGGGGTGGGGAGCAGTGAGTGGCTCGGCTCCTCTGAGATGGGAGAAAGCTGGACTGTCACAGTGGGACATGACAGATGGCTTCCTGCTTGGAGCAGAATCGGGGCAGGGGGGGTGGGGTGTCGTCTTTCCCTGGACCCGGGGGTCAGATGGTGGGGGGGCCTCCCTGGTCCCTAATCCTCTGGTGGAACCTCTCTGAAGACCAGTCCCATCTTCTGCAAATGACATGCAACATGCAATGTGCCACTCCTCAAGTTTCTTGACTCTTACATAAGGACCCAGAGGGAAAATGGTTAGAACTTAGTGCCAGAAGAAGCTGGTCTCTCCTGATGAAAGGATGCATGCTCTTTGGTCAGAAAACAGGGATTATTTAAGTGCTCAAAAAAAATTATTTTTACTTTGGTTGCCCAGAAACTCAGTCAAGTTTAGGTATAGGGATTATACCACTCCAGGTTTCTGGTACAATTACTCCTTTCTGTTGCAACTGTTTCTTAAAAAAAAAAAAATAATAAGAATAACAACAACAACAAAATTTTCACTAGTAAACACAATATCCTATTTCTTTTAGTTCCCTTTTGATCTCTAGCTACATAAAAATAGCTTTCTAGGGTTGTAATTGCAGGGTGGACCTATACACTCATACTCAATTTTGTTTTTTGTTGTTTTTGTTTTGTTTTGTTTCTTGTTGTTTTTACATAATATTAGTTCACAAAGATCCTATTTCTACTTAGGCATCCTATTCAGCCTTTTCCGCAATGGTACAATATTCCCTTGAACCACAGAATATTGGTATAGTTGAATCTAATCATATACACCATAGATAGGCTATTAGACACTGCATTTTTTCTCGATCATTCACTGTAATAAACAATTTTTTATTATAAAAATAAATGAGTAAAGGCTATGAAAGAAGTCGCAAAGAAAAGAAATACAAATGGCTAATAAGCCCCTGAAACTTGTTCAAATTCTGTGGTGATACATCAGATGATGATTGATGATGCACTGAAACAGTGAGACGCCCGTTGCTTTTGCCTGTGGACCTGGCCCAAATTAAACAAAGATGTTACTCAGTGCGGGGCAGTAGTGGAGAGACTCCGGGCTTGGCCGTGTCCCTCTCCAGACACATGAGTAAATCAGTCCATTTCTGGGTGCAGAATTGCTCTTCTAAGGTATCCTCTTCTACGCTAGATGCTGAGCCTAGAACATGCAGGTTTCACTGCAGCATGATTTATTAAACACCCCTCCCCCAGCCCCCCAATTTAAATGCCCTAAATGTCCAGTCCCCGGGGAGTGGTGAAGCAAATGTGTGTACAGCATTCATAGTATTCACTCTCAGATGAGCCCAGGACTGGGACTCAGCCGGCCTGGTTTCAAACCCTAGCACTGTCAATCACCTAGTTGTGAGCATTTGGCCAGTGACCTTGCCTCTCTGAGCCTCGGTTTCTTCATTTGCAGAATGGGAGCACTAAGACCTTCCATGGCTGTTGAAGTAACAAAATAATGTGCAGGCGTGTAATATGCACCGCACATACCACACCTACTCTGGGCCATAAACTCTCTGCAGGGCCCCCTTATTCTCCCATGGCTTAAAAAACAAAAACAATACCTAAGCACAAGTCTTCAATCTGTCTCCAACTCAGAGCTCCCCACCCAGGCCCGTCCAAGTGCCAACAGGTCTCTGCCTCTTGCGGACACCCCCCACCATCCAGTGAAGTGGACCAGATAATCTTCCCGAGCTGCCCAGGGCAGGGAACCCTTTGTACCCTCTGCTCATCTGTCAAGGGCCAATCCCAAACCACCTCTTTCGGGAGGCGTCCTTAGCCTAGGAATTAGCAAGTGACCCCCTTTCATGAGCATTCCTAGACTCTCTGCAAACCTCCACCTTAGGAGGCATCCTGTGAAGACATGAGTTTTTTGTCTTTTTGTTTTTTATTTTCGAATCTAACGTTTGTTTAGAAAAGGGCACATAGCATAATTGAACAGTTGGATACATTTTCACATAGGGAACCCAACCTTGTAACCAATATCCAGATTTAAAAACCAGATCCCAACCAGCCCCCCAGAAAAAACTCCCTTGTGCTCCCCAAGGACTATCACTCTCCTGACTTCTAAGCTGTTCTTGTCCTTCGCAGAGAGGGAATCCTGCAGCATCCACTTTTCAGAGAGGTGTGGCTTCTGCCCCAGGATGTTTTCATTCTATGCTGGTGATGTCTGGCAGTTCCTAAATAGAAGCTACTAGGAAGAGTGCTGTTATCGACACCCTAGTACCTGGCTTGCGGTGCACGCTTACACGTGTGTGCGTTTTTGCTGGGTGTGAACGTAGGAGTGGCATGGGGCATCAGGGGGTCCATACTGAATGGTGTTCTTTCGGGTGTCCTCTCATCCTCCGCACCTTCGCCTGCACTAGTTTGGGGTTTCCCCCCCACCCTGTTTAAAACAAATGTATTTATGGTTCCAACAGACTAATTCACCTTCAGTAACCACTGTCTGGTTGCAGCCATGAATTCCCGCACAAAGAGGTTAATTCCTGCAGGCCCAGCTCAGGGGCTGCTCCCTCTCGGCAAAACGAATCTCCTCCTCTGCGCTTCGGGGTCCTGGGTTCAACAGATTCCCGGGGAGTTGGGATGTTGGTTGGAGTTTGTCTCGCCTGACTGGCAGTCTCCTGAGGGCAGCGCCGGGTGCCAGGACACAGCTGGGACGGCCAGGGACTTGCAGGCCCCAGGATGGTGCGTGGGTGCAGGGCGGCCGAAGGCGGGAAACGATCTGACAGTGGGTGCGGGGCTTTGCTCGCGGGCCAAGTCCTGCAGGGAGCCCCCCCGCCTCGGAAGGGCACCGTCCTGTCTCCCCCCCTCTCCCCCGAAGGTGCCTAGGACCCTTCGGGACCCCTCTCTACCTTGGTCCCGGTCCCCAGCCCTTTCCGCGGAGTCGGGCGGAGCTAACCTTTGATACCCAGCCCGCCCCTCGGGCCGGCGGGTGGGGAAGGGATCGGGTTTCACGGGCGCCTGGGGGGAGGGGGAGGGCGGCACCGGGTGGGGGTGCCCCCCGCCCGAATGCGCCCCCCTTCTCGGCCCCCACCTGGGAGAGATTTGGGGTCCCCGCTCCCGCCCGGGGCCGTGGGCCCGCGCCCCCTTGAGGCCAGGGTGCGCGGGCCTCAGGCGGGGGGCGGCCCCGGAGGGAGGGCACCGCGCGCCCCGCGGCCCCGCCTCCGCCGCGCCCCCCTCCGGGGCGGGATAATTGAACGGCGCAGCCCGGGCCCAGCGTTGGCTGCGGAGGCTCGGCCGGAGCGTGGAACCCAGGAGCCGCGCCCCGCGCCCCGCGCCTTTGTCCGCCCGCCGCCCGCCGCCCGCCACCCGCCACCCGCCGGCCCCATGGAGCGCGCCGCGCCGAGGAGGGTCCCGCTGTCGCTGCTGCTGCTCGGCGGCCTCGCGCTGCTGGCGGCCCAAGGTAGGGGCGCCCCAAGTCCACGGCCCCCGCTCTGGTGGCTCGCCTCCCAGCCCCGCACTCCTCGGAAGTCCTGGAGCTGTAGGCGTAGCGGGAGTCTGGGTGCTGCGCCCCCGCGGCGGCCCTGGGGTCCTGTGCGCTGTGGCCGTGCCCTCCCCTCACCCCACCCCTGGCCCCGGTCCTAATCACCTCGAAGACCTGGGGCACTTGTTTTAAAGAAGATTTTTCCTCCTCCCCGCCCCCACCGTCGCCCGCACCCTCCTGCTGCCCACCCTGGTGCCCACCCATCTTCCCACCGGGGCCAAGGTTGGGAAGTTAGCGAGGAAGCCCTAGCTGATGGTTGCTGAGCCCCTGGGTGCCCTGCTCTGCATCCAGAGCACCCATCTGTTCCCACTGCCCCCACCTCCACCTCTTGGTAGGGATTGTTGTACCCAGGTTGTTGGTGAGAAGACTGAGACTGGGGACAGTACTTTGTCCAGGAGACAAAGCCACTCATGGGTTAGGGGGTGGATTTGAAAAATCAGAAAGGAAGGGAGCTGTCTGGAGATAGATTTTTTAAGGAGATAGCCGTGTATGGGGAAACCTCTGTCTGCCCTCCTGGGATATAGAGGGTCCCAAGACAGAGGCTCAGCCAGGCTACATACTCAGCCTGGGCTGGGGACAGGCCACTTCCGCACCCACCCACCCTGTGGCAAGGGGGATGTGTCTCTCCTGGCAGACCCCTGGGCCAGAGCACTCGGCCCAGGACTGACAGCATGGGGATGGCCCTTCTTTCTCCCTTAATTCTCAAGGCCTAACTCCTAGGTTGGGGTGGGGGGTGCGCGGGGAAGCATTAGACCCTGTGGATTAGAGCAGTTGCGGGTGAGCAGAGCCCTGGCCTCTGACCTCTCTGCTGACCCATGACTCATGAGTCATTAGTCAGGCCTGCCTGCCTGGAGGCTTTGTTCTTCCTGGGGCCAGGCCCAGACAAGAGCCCTGACCACCCTCAGAATCCTAGATGCTTTATCTCTGGCTTAGTTTAGTTTCTTTTCAACTTTCAGATGACCACCCTCCTCTTTGGTCAAAAGGTCACCTGGGAGAGGTTGGGGGCAGAAGGCAGATCTCTGCGGAGGTTTCTTGGCTTGCTCACTGGCTGCAGCAGATCCTGGGCCTCTGGCTCTGTCTCGGGCGTGTGCTGGGGGGCATCTCGTGGGGGGAGATGTCATGCGAGGCACAGGGCTTGGGGTTGGCAGCGAGAGCCATCCTGGTCCCCCCAGGGGCTCACCGGAGGCTTGTTGGAAGAGATGGTGCTGGGGCAGGAGCGGCTCAGGCAGGCAGAGGGAAGACGGGCATTCATCAGAAGGTGACTGGTGGCTGGAGTGAAAACCCGGGGATGGGGGGGAGGCTCTGATTGGAGGCCACACAAGACTCTTGTTGGAATAGAAAGGGCCCCAGGGCCCCCTGTGTATTTTACAAATGGGGTAACTGAGGCAGGCCCAGACAGAAGTCATGGGTGAACTCTCCCGAGGCTGAGTACCCGCTCCTCCATCACTGTGAGGGTCAGGCTGGAGGGGCTCACATCGTCTTCATCGAGGAGGCCCTGACTTCAAGCGGATGTGATAAAGGAGACCTGCTCATTGCGTACCCCGGTTGGCGTGGCCTTCTGTTTCTTTTGGGGCGGCCCTCTTTTGAGTTTCAGCAAGTTTGGTGTGGTTTTGGGGGAGGGAGCTGGAGCTCCCTGGTTTGTGTCTGCGGCTGCAAGCTTGGGGGCTGTCAGGTTCCCTGAGGTGGCACAGGACCACCCTCTGGAGAGCCGGGGGCGGGGGGGGGGCGGCGCGCACCAGGAAACGTAATTTAGAAGTGACACTGGGAAAGGCCATCCGGTGGTGGGCCCTTTCACTAATCTGCTGCGACTAGTTTGGCCTGGCCACAGCAGTGCAGGAGGGCGCTGACCTTC
>NC_138373.1:156300045-156319675 GCF_054177405.1 Leptonychotes weddellii
AGGAGGAGGGCACTGGGGAAAGACAACTGTGCTTTCTCCAAACTTTCTTGGCCTCTGGCTCCTGTGGGCAGCGTTGCCGACTGATTACAGAGCAAGTCTCTGGGAGGGAGAACAAAGACGGGAGAGGGAGAGGGCTTGGCTTGGAAGCACGTGGCCTGCACTGCTGCTGGAACTTTCCCAGGCAGGGGGGTGGGGGGGGCTGCTGGAGGGAATTGGATGCATGAAGATGAGGCTCGGGGTGCCCCGGGGTGGGGGGCAGTGCCGCGGCGCCTCCTGTGGGGCCCCCGGCTTGGGGTGACACCTTCTCCTGGCTCTGCCTGAGGCCCCCCAGCTCAGGGCTCCATTTGCCACCCCTGCTGGACTGTGGCGTGTGGGGGCGGGGGAGAAGGGACAGCATGGCTCACTCATCTTGGGGTCCCAGCGGGCTGCCACGAGCTTTTGTGGGACGGGAAAACAACTTTGCCTGTATCCGGCTGGAAAAGCCCACAGGATGGGTTGGTGGTTTTCTCATTTGTAAAATGAAGATAGCAGAAACCGACTTCTTAGCGTGCCTTGGGGTCTGGGGCGGGAAGACATGGGGCCACGCCTGCCAAGGCAGCTGGATTAGTATGACCTATTATTTGTGTGGCCCCCTCCCTTAGGGTAAGACAGGGTCCTTTTCCCCGAGAGTGCTCTGAAAGTCCTACTAATTTCCCCAGGAGGGCCTCAGAACCCGCAGCTGTCCAGAGCCAAAGCCGTGTTGGGAAAGGTCATGCAGAGGGGCATCGCTGGCCTCCCCAGTCATCTACACACTAGATATCTGCTCTGTGCCGGATGCTGCTCTAAATCGTGGGGGTACGGCAAGGAAGAGGCGAGGGCGGGCCCTTCTGCCTGTGGGGCTCCCACCCCCCAGGAGAGCCAGACGAGTGGACAGACCGTTACAAAACAAGCCCACAGGCGGAGAGTCAGGGACGACGTCCCCGAGGACGAACGATGCAGCCCGTAGACTGGCAAATACAGCAGGCGCTGCTGGGTTTCTGGGGAGGGTGGCTGGGAGGACGGTGCTCCGGGCAGAGGGAACAGCACAGGCAAGAGCCCAGAAGGCGAGAGAGAACGTGGACATGTCTCCTCTTCCCTCCTGTTCCATTGAAAGCAGGGCTCTGAGCATCGGGGGCAGTGAGTGGGACAGCCTTGCAGATACAGTTTTACGAACACAGGTCTGCTAGCATGCACAGTCGTCTTGCCGGTATATTTTATCCAATAAAAGACTCCTTTGCAAAACATCGCATTATAACAATTTGATTCATAAAAGCTAGTTCAGGCTCTGTGTGTTTCCAGTGTCCTGGCAATGACCTCACGTGTGGCCACCTAACCAAACGGGGACACCCATTCTGTCAACTTTCCTGGAATCGGAGACCCTTGAGCCTGGAGGGAGCTTGGCGAGGAGGGGGTGTGGCAGGGAGGCTGATGAAGTCGCAGCGGGCAGGGCAGGACCAGAGGCTGGGTGCTGCAGACCAGTGCTCTTCCCCTGGGGCTGCCTCCCTTAGCCCTCAGGCTGGTCCTCAGCAGGCTCTGAGTCAGGAGGGAGTCAGGTGTGTGTTGCTCCAGCTGCCTGCACGTTATCAGCAGGTGGGGGCCAGCACTCAAAGGAGGTGAGGAGACTGGTCCCAGTTCTGAATGTGACCAATTCCATACTCTCTCTCCTTTTCCTTAAGTATGGAATGAGAACACACTCTGCCCTAGGAAATTTTAATAATTGACATATTTTATATGTAGTCCCTAATTTAATCCTCTCAACAATTCTATGAAGAAGGGACTGTCCTTATTTTCATTTTATAGATGTATAAACGAAGGCCCAGAGCAGTTAAGTAACTTGTCTGGGATACACAGTGGTGAGTCGAGGGCCAGGCTCCTGACCGCTTGGCTGTCTTGCCTTAAACCTAATGAGGGGAAATAAAAGCAGGTTGGACAGGACTTAAGCCCCATAGACAACTGCTGCGCATGTGAGGGGATCCTGAGGAAGAACAGGTGTTTCCCATTCATGGGGGACCACAGAACCCTTGAGGGGCTCGTGGCTGGCTTGGTAGGATCCCCCAGGTGATGGCACCTCTCTTATTTCAGATCTGCGGACAAGCCCGTCCTGTCCTGGGAGGCAGTGGCCGTGGTGGTGGAGGGCTGTTTGCTCGGGTACCCAGCCCAGGGTCTGGCCTCGGACCGGCCTCTCCCTTGGGTGTGGCCCAAACCAGGCCCTCCTTGCTGCCATCTGGGGGTGGGGCTCGGGAGCCCCCCAGGAACCTACATTGGCAGTGCTCCTCCTGCTGCAGGGCGAGGTGGTGCACTCAGGGACGGCTGCCTCTGGCCATAGGACAATGGCGAGGTCTAGAACTGTCCGCAGGGTAGAAAGTCGCCCCTTTCCTGGCACCTTTGTAAAGGAAAATGTTCTTGGCCTGGGTCCTGGGTTCCAGACACAACAGGGCGGGCCCAGCATCTGGAAAAGACAGCCCTGGAAATTGTTTAGGTCATATTCCTGCCTGATCGGCCCCCGGCCTTGCCAAGTGATCCTGCCAGAGAGCTGTGCTGACATGACCAGCACCGGGACTGGGGACACTGGGTTCCCGCCCACCCTGTTGCTGACTTCCTAACCTTCTTTTCTCCATGTGGGGGGTCTCTGATGTGTGTTGTTACCTGCACTGCTGGCTTCAGGCCACTCAGAGGGGACACCACACAGAGGGGGGTCTGGACCCTCTGGGGTCCCTACACCTCCCAGACGTAGCAAGGATATAAGAACCAAAGAACCAGCCTTGGGGTCCGGTGGGGCCCCGGACGGGTTTTATGATGGGCACTTGAGGTGAATTTGGGAAGACATAGTTTGTCTATAGGGACATGGAAACTATAGATCAGCTGATCCAGTCTTTGTATAGGTGGGGAAACTGAGGCCCAGAAGGAGGAAGTAGTGATCCGCAGTGTCATTTATCGGCTGTTTCTCAGTTCCAGTTAGCAAACGTTTCCCGAGCCTCCCTTATGAGCCTGGCCTGGCCTCAGAGGAGCTAATCGTCACGCCGCCAACATTTGTCAGTGTGTCATCCCTGTACTCGGCAAGTGCAGGGCCCCCGGGACACGGGACAGACGAGGCCCCTGCCTCATGGAGCTTGTGTGCTGCGTGGGTCTCCTGCGGCTCCGAATCAGATTACTGCAAACCGAGCAGCTTAATACAACAGGTCTCTATTCTCACCATCCTGGAGGCCGCAAGTCCGATGGCACGGTGTCTTGCAGGGCTTTGCTCCCTGCGAAGGCTCTGGGGGAGGATCCGTCCTCACCTCTCCCAGCTCCTGGGCTCGTGGCTGCCTCTGTCTTCATGTGGCTTTTTCTTCCTCTCTGTGTCTCTTCTAAGGACCCTTGTCATGGGATTTAGGGCTCACCCAGATGATCCAGGAGGATCTCATCTTGAGATCCCTAATTACACCTGCAAAGACCCTTATTCCAAATAAGGCCACATTCCGGGGTCAGGACGTGGATGTATCTTTTTAGGGGCCACTGTTCAAGCCACTACATATACTAGTAGATGCCCTCACAAGGATGTATCGGTAGGAATCAATGCCACAATGACCATGACGTGCCATGACGGGGACAGCAGACAAGGGCGCCTCTCAAGTGGGTGGAGGGGGGGTGACACCTAGCTGAGGTGTGAGTGGCGAGGAGCCATCTGTGACGTGAGAAGAGCTTTTGGACAAATGAAGCAGCTGGCTCCAGGCCCCAGGGGGGACCGGGTGTATTGGAGGGACCGGAGGGAAGTGTGTACCTCTGGGGAAGAGTAGAGGGGAGACACAGGGTACTGCAGAGGGCGGCTGAGCCAGGAGGGCCTTAAAAATTAGGGTGCAGACTGTGGGTTTTATCCAGAGTGCACTGGGAAGCCGCTGGAGATTTTAAGCAGAGGAGTGACTTTATTTGACTCAGGTTTCTAGAAGCCACTCTGGACTGCTGCATGGTGAATGGACTGTGGGCAGACGAGAGGAGGCAGAATAAGCCAGCGTGGAGGTTTCTGCAGGGTCCAGGGCTCAAGGTGCCCTGGGCAGAGTGGTAATCAGGGGGCCACTGGGAGGTGGATAGATCTAGGGTGTCTGGGAGCTCGAGTGGCCAGGACTTGCCCTGGGATGGGAGAGAGAAGGTGAGGGAGAAGGAATAATTCAGGCTGACCCCGTTATTGTGGTGCAAGCAGCTGGATGGATGGTGATTGCTAATGACTGAGCTGGAGAAGGCTGGATGGAGTGGGGCCGAGGGGCAGTAGAAGAGTCCAGGTTTCTAGTGGACCCCGTAAGCTTCCTGCTGGGCATCTGGTGGAGCCTGGGGTTGGAGGCAAGACCAGGCTGCAGGCAGAAATACGGGAGTCTCAGCCCATAGGATGAGGCTGCAGGAGATGGGCTGGAGAGATGGCGAGGGGGGGACGAGGGGCCACAGGACTGAGCCCTCCCAGGCACTTTGAGGAGGGAGAAGCTCCAAGGTATCGGGCCCACTCGGGGACTTCCCAGAACCCTGGGTGGTAGCTGGGACATTGCCAGGACTGGTTTTGAGATGGGAGGGACCTGTGTGTTTTTTTTCTAATGGGGTATTTTTCTTGAGCCTGTTTTTCCTTTTGGATCATGTCACCTGCTGGAGTAAAATGTACTGTAAGTTTTGCTGCCTACATATGCTTCTGATTTTGACATAAGGCTTCTCTCTGCAACCCCACTCCCGTTATTATCCCCCATTATCCATGAAGGAGGGTGTGAAGACGCCAAGGCTCAGAGAGGCCAAGTAGTGTGACTGAGGGCACACAGCTGCTAAGTGGGTCCACCCGGACTGAAACCTGGAAGCATGGCTCTCAAACTGTATTTTTTTTTTTTTAGGATTTTATTTATTTATGTGTGTGAGAGAGAGAGAGCATGAGCAGGGGCAGAAGCAGAGGGAGAGGGAGAAGCAGGCCCCCCTGCTGAGCCAGGAGCCCGACGTGGGGCTCAGTCCTAGGACCCAACCGACGGAGCCACCCAGGCGCCCCTCAGATTATGTTCTTAAGCAGGACACTGCCCTGCCTCATTTATCTTTCTGACTGAAAAGTCTTGATTTTGTTAAGTCCGGCTTCAGGAGGAAGCCAGTTTCCTTCGGCATGTGACAGGGCGGGTGGTGAGCTTTCGAGTCCGAGCCAGACTCCAAGGCCACCTCTGTGTTTGCTCTGTGGCCTGGGGCAGCTTGCTTAATCTCTCCCTGAGCCCCTGTTTCCTAGAGTTGCTAGGATCCCATGAGATCATTTGTCCATTGGTTCTTTCCCAGGAATTTATTGAGTGCCTGCTCTGAGGCCGGCCTGGGGCAGGGTGCAGAGCTTGTCCCAGTCCCTCGGGTGCTAAGTACACACGCAGTTAATTATTTGTGCTCGGTGCCGGGAAGTTCAGGGTGCAAAGAGACCATGGAGTGTGTGCGTGCGTGCGTGTGTGTGTGTGTGTGTGTGTGTGTTGAGGGGGTAAGGGAAGACTTCTGGAGGAAAGGACCTTTGAACTGATGTGGGTGTGAATGAGCCAGTCCTAGGAAGGGAGTGGACCCAGGACCACCCAGCTCCAGCTTCTAAAGGCCAGGTGCAGAGGACACATGACAGGTGGTCAGAGAGTTCAGAGGGAAACGGGGGGAGATGGGTCCCGCAGGGTGGGATGCTGTAGGGAGGAGACTGGAGATTGCTGGGGAGTCTGCTGGGAGACGCTTCTCCTCTCCTTCCCAGAGATGTGCCTTCTCGTCCTTGTGTCTTGCTGCCTCCGGCCAGGTGGTTCTCTGCCCCAGACCCCTGTCTCTCGTGGCAGGTGCTGGTGTGTGGCAGTTTGAGTCACCTGCGGCTCTTGTGTGAGCCCTGAGAGCAAACTCCGGCAAACCCCACTTCCTCCTGGGGAGGTCAGCTGCCCTTATCCTTACGACCCGCAAGGGGTGCAGAGGTCCGGCACACCAGACCCCAGTGACAATTGCCTGGTGTCTCCCTGGGCTATCCCCTTGAGGACCAGGTCCTACTGTTTCACCTCTGGATCCCTTGCCCCAAGCCAGAGACTGCACATGGAAGTGTTGTAAGAAGGATTTTTTTTTTTTTACGATTTTATTTTTGAGTAATTTCTACACCCAACGAGCGGCTTGAAGTCACAACCCCGAGATCAAAAATCGCGTGCTCTATGCACCGAGCCAGCCACAGAGGGGCTTTTTGGATGCACAGAGGACGGACTTAGGATAGCATGAGAGCCGTGGCCAAGGGTTGGGGCCTGGGCTGGACTCCTGCTGGCTCCCCAGCTTCAGGAGGCGAGGGGCCCTGGCAGGGGTGGGCTGAGTCTTGTAGGGTTCTGTTTGGTCACAATTTCCCATTGGTGTCTCATTGCATTTCAGGCTTCCTGGTGATGTGGGTCCTGGACACCATGGGGGCCCCCTCCAACTTTGGCTACAGCTTTAGCCAGTTGCTGGGGAGCAGATGAAGCATGAGCTTTGCGGGGTGGCAAGTTCAGGGGACCCACAGGACACACCAGGATCCCATTCCCATTCTGAAACACCCGAGGCCCCCTGCGGCTTTGAGCTTGTACGAGGAAACCAAGAAAATTGACTTGCTAGCTAGCTTCTGGTGACACACCTTCCCCCCCTTCTCATTTATGCACAGAGCTTGTCAATTTTTTATTTTGCCAAATGAGAATATTAAAATATAAAGCAGAGATCCAACCGCTCACCACCTCCTCTCTCACCATTTCCTGTACACGCAGGGTGTTTGGACGGGCAGGGTCTCAGAGTAAGAGAAAGCCTTTTAAGCAGGATCAGGCTGACTTGTGGGAAACCTCCCTTGGCCATTTCCTTTCTCGTTCATTTTGTTGCAATCCAATGGGAATTTTGTCAGACCAGTGTCCATACACACGGTGGGGTTTGGCAAGCCTTCGCTTGACTCCAGGCCAACTTCTCCACCCAGTTTACAGATGAGGAGACTGAGGCCTGGCCTTGCTCCAGGTGGAAGGACCCTCGATGGCGGAGCCGTAAGCAGACCCTGGGCCTCTGGAGCTCCAGCCCTGGGCCTGTCCCACCACAATGTGGCGCACCAAGCAACTTGGCTTGCTGCTAACCTGCTCACAGGCCAGTCAGACATTGCCCAGAGCCCCTGTGATGATGACGGGTGGCGGGCTGACATTCTGGAAGCTTCTACCCAAAGAGCAGTAGAGCCCCTCCAACTGCCAGCTGGCATCTGTGGTGTTAGAAAGAACATGTGTCTGTATGTTTACCCCTCGACGAGAATGTGTGCAGCTTTAGACCGTGAGCCTCGGTGTGGCTCCCAACACGTGGCGTGCCTTTGTCCATCAAAACCACCAAGGGGCGCCTGGGTGGCTCAGTTGGTTAAGCGACTGCCTTCGGCTCAGGTCATGATCCTGGAGTCCCTGGATCGAGTCCCGCATCGGGCTCCCTGCTCGGCGAGGAGCCTGCTTCTCCCTCTGACCCTCCCCCCTCTCATGTGCTCTCTCTCTCATTCTCTCTGCCAAATAAATAAATAAAATCTTTAAAAAAAAAAAAAAAAAAAAACCACCACGACTCAATCCGCGCTGTAGTCTTTATGACCGCATAACTCACCTGGAAGAAATTTCGTTTTAGCCACTGTCTCAGGTGACAAATGGTATCCGATGCCCGTGAACCAGGCCTTCTCTGTCCACATGCTCGCCAGTTACGTCTGGAAGGTCTGCCTCTTTCCCGGAGGGAGGTGGGGGGGTGTTGGCCACGTGGCGATGTGTGAGTCTCGGGGAGCGTGTGATTCCCTTCAAGAGGAATGCCCTCCCCACAGCTGTGCGGTAACTTCTGTGACGATTCCATTTTGAAGATTCTTTCTGTGGCTGGCCGCCAATTTAAGCATTTTGCCTGGATGATCACATCGATCTTCCCCGCCCTACCCAGTTACCACCCCATTTGACAGATGGAGAAAGGGAGGCTCAGTGAGGTGGAGGCAGATCCGGGGCCTGGGCGGTTTTAACTCACATGTCCGTCGCCTTCCCTTGGAAGGTCCACGTCCAAGGCTAACAAGATCTTGCAAGAGAGTTTATTCTTCGTTTATATTTAGTGCAATGCTTTGTGGATCCAATTTACAGTCCGATTACAGGAACCAGAGATGAAAACTGTGCTCGATCGAAGCTTCTGCTCAGAAGCGAGGGAAGTGATCTGAGAGACTGCAGACCACTTCTCTCTTAAGAGCACCTACAGCCCTGCAACGGGCATGGGTGGGCGTCCAGCGTGGGGTCACCTGAAGTAATGTCATCGATATTGGCATGGCTCCCAGGAGTGAGGGGTAGAAGAAGCAGTAGTGGCCTCATTTGCTCCATGTTGCCGAGGGCCGTTCAGATGTGCTGGGGTCTCTGCATGGGATTTCTGTGAACTGATGTCCTTCTGGAAGGGCTTCCAGCCAGTGTGGCTGCCGGTTGGCCTGGTTGATCCGACACTGTCGACTGCAGTGAAATCCTTGGCGGAACCAGTGAGATGTGGTGTCCAGTGGGAGGTGTCACTTGTTTTCTTGCTCCCTCCCCCCCCGCGCCCCTCCCAGCCCCGCAGCCCAGCTGTGTGTCCTGTGTCGGACTGAAGCCACTGCCTGGGAGTCCCCTCTCTCTTTCCCTTCCACTGACAACACTGAATTCTTACTGTGTGTGGTTGGGGAAGCGATTCCAGAAGCCTGGCCTCCTTGTCACCTCCTGAGAGCCTGCCCTAGGCTCCTCCTTGGGCTTGGGAGTGAGTGCTGCCCTCTGCTTTACTTCGTTCCATAACATTTTACCTGTCGCCTTGGAGGTCACCTAGCTTGCTTATGTAAAACACTGCAGTCACAACCAAACTGCTATGGGGGGGGGGACGCTCTGAAATAGTTTACCAAATTAATCCTCTCTACGGTATGCGTGATCGTGCATTAAAACATCGATTGAGAACAGCAGGTGAGATCATCAGCAGAACACCTAGGCCTTTTCTGAGCGAAGAGCAGTACAAAACGGCCTGCAAACACTTAGTTTTTTAAAATGTATTTTTTTAATCGTGGTGAAATATGCATAACATAAAATTAGCCTTTTTAACCATTTTTAAGTGCACCGTTCAGTGGCGTTTCGTACATTCCTGTGGTTGTACAACCACCACCCCTGTCCGTCTCCAGAATGTTTTCATCTCCCGAAACTGAAGCTCTGTGTCCAGGGAACAGCTCCCCATCTCCCTCTCCTGCAGCTCCTGGTGCCCACCATCTGCTTTCCATCTCTGGCTGTGGCTTCTCTAGGGACCTGGAATCACACAGGGTTGATCCTTTTGTGACTGGCTTATTTCACTGAGCATGATGTCTTCAACGACAAAATTTTATTTTATTTTTTTTTTAAGATTTTATTTATTTATTTGAGAGAGAAAGAGAGCATGAGTGGGGGTAGAGGGGCAGAGGGAGAAGCAGACTCCCCGCTGAGCAGGGAGCCTGACGTGCAGCTGGATCTCAGGACTCCAGGATCATGACCTGAGCCCAAGGCAGACACTTAACCCACTGAGCCACCCAGGCATCCCAACAACAAAATTTTAAACAAAACATTTAGTTCAGTATTAGGTGCTCAGCTTTTAAACAACTGTGGGGAAGTTTAAGTTAATTTTAACCCAAGGGATGCATGCATAGCCATTATTCTACAGGAACGGGAGAGGGCGAGTAATGGTTTTAGTAGAACAGCAGGTTGGGGTCTCTAGCCTCTGAACACAGTAGGTAGTGGTTTTCATACTCTCTGTCCAGGTTACAGCAAACATTGATAGTGACCGCACCTCCCTTGGTAAACACCAGGGAGACAAGGTGGGGACGCCAGCCCAGGCTCCCTATGTCGCACTCTTTCCCTGGGTCACTGTGCCTCCTTTCTGGCCTAATGTGATTTTCATCACCAGAGTAAAGCTTGCTCACTCCAAAGGGGACAAGTATGAAAACAGCAAAGACAGCTCTGTGCCCCTATCGAGTTGGCATGTGTCTTGGAAGAGGTGTGTCCAGGGGTGGGAGTAGCATTGAAAGCCTGGTCCTGCCCCGTGGAAAGGAAACGCTTGGGAAGGGCTGGGCAGCTTTTTTTGCTGTGGTTGTTTCAGAACATAAGTTAATAACAGACCTTTTCTCGGACGGGATGCACGAGTCTGTTAAAGACCGACCTACTGCCGACGGTTATCTCTGTTGACATCTTGCGCCAGGACTCCAGAGAATTCTGCAGGGTGTTCCCCTCTCTCCATGAGACTCCTTCTTTCTCCACAGCTCTGATGGGTTGGGGGCAACTGTCTCTAAGGCCAAGCAAGTGGCAGTTTCTGGAGTCTCAGACCCGTGCCCCAGCATGGTCCGGGCTCTTGCGGAAATTTTAAGCAGCCCTGCTCTTCGGGGTAGTCGGCTCCAATCACATATTGTTCCTTGGGGGTCATTCCCTCCCCGTGATGAGGCGTGTTTGCAGCAAACCCTACACTCCAAGGACAGCCTTGCAGTTCAGGCCCCTGGTTAAGATGCCTGTCGCCATCTGTCCTGTTGAACTAACACTGAGCCTCACTGTTTGTGCTGGGCATGGGCGGGTGCTTCAGAGTCACTGAGAGGAGAAAGATACCATCCCTGCCCCAAAGGAGTTTCTAATTCACCAGGAGGCAGACTAGACCAGCTTTGGAGGCTGTCAGAACCAAGCCCGACGCCTGGCTCTGCCGCTCACTGGCCGACCTCTCAGGCTGTGTGACCTTGAGCTAGTCCCTTAACCTCTCGGAGCTGGAATTTTCTTATGTGCAAAATGGGGAGCATCATGAACTGGCCTCTCTGGGTTCTTGTGAGAACCAAGTAAGTGCTGGTGCAGTGCCTGGCACGTGGTGAGCACTCAGTGAGGAGCACTCAGTGAGGAGCATTCACTGAGCCATGGCAGTGATGCTGGGGAGGCTGGTGCTGAGGAGTATCTCGACGGAACTGGGTAGTGACCGGAGGTGAGCAGGTGACAGTGCTGGCCAGAGAAGGACCAGAGCCTGGAGGGGCCAGAGCCCAGGCCAAGTAGCAGTGGGATGAGAGGTTGGCAGGAAAGCATCAGGGATTTTGAGTGATACCTGTGCAGAGCTGGCCAGCCAGGGGTTTCGGGAGGGCAAGGCATGGTCCCGGTGGGGACGAGGACACCTTAGCGTTTATGTTCACATCACTATTTGGGGACTTAACTCCATTTGGCTTCTTCCGTTTGTAATTACGTTTGAAGTCCAGGTTCCAGACCTACAGCCACTAATTGTGACAGTTTGGTTGCCCGTTACTTATGGCATATGGTTTAAAGAGAGTGGCGAATGGGGATGGAGCAGGAACGGGAGTAGGAAGATCCCTGGCTGCCTTCCATGTGCCGGGTGCCCGCAGGAATCCTGTGATTCGGTGGGCCGAGCCCCATTTCACAGATTGGGACACGGATCCGAGGTGGCAGACAGCTTCAGGAATTTGCCCCGGGATGGTGAGCTGCAGAGCATGGGCCAGGGGCTCAAACCCAGGTCTGCCCGAAGCTGACCCCATCCTCCCCTCTGCCCTGCTGCTCTCCGGAGGAGCATGATAAACACAGGGGCTGGCGTTCTTCCTCAGGTCCCTCTGACTTGCAGCTGGGGCTCTCAGCTCATCCCCAGGTCCATGCCTCCGCCTTGACCAGAAGCCCATGAGCTGCGGCCAGTCAGCCCACCTCCAGCAGGCCCGTCGGCCACAGGTGCTGGCTCGACACACGTCCCTGGTCACCTTGCCCCAGCTGCAGGGTCGGCAGGGCTGTGTGAGCAGGGACGCCTCTCGGGATAGCAGTCCGCTGTTCGTTTGGAGAGTCTCGAGAATGTCTTCCCTTTGATCCAGCTCCTCTCCTTCGGCTGCCTAAGCAAATGCTCAGGACTTTCGGAATGACGGTGTATGAATAGAGATGTTCAATCCAGAGCTGTTCATCCCTTGAGAATAAAATATAGGAAGTGACCGAGGGGCCAAGAGAGGGGGAATGGTTGGAAAGGATGCCTCTTCTACTCGACAGTGTGACGCCATGCACCCTGGGCATAACCAGGAAGGTATGGGGTTGAGGGGGCAAAAGATGGTGAATGAGGGGCGCCTGGGTGGCTCAGTTGGTTAAGCGACTGCCTTCGGCTCAGGTCAGGATCCTGGAGTCCCAGGATCGAGTCCCGCATCTGGCTCCCTGCTCAACAGGGAGTCTGCTTCTCCCTCTGACCCTCCCCACTCTCATGCTCTATCTCATTCTCTCTCTCAAATAAATAAATAAAATCTTTAAAAAAAAAAAAAAGATGGTGAATGAAAGAAGCTCATCACGTGTCAAGGATGCTTGTTACAATGAGGACAGTAATGCCCGGGTCTGTTCCCCACACCTCGGCCTTGTCACCGTCCGGCCCGGCCATGGTCCCTGGGGGGCTCTCCATCGCCCATCTGATGGGGCTGTGTGGGAACGTCCCTGTGGCTCCCAGGGGGCTGCATGCTGATCCCACCCAGCCCCGGCCCTCAGACGGCTCTGTTTTGCATGAGTTCCAGCTCTGTGGCTGCTTGGAACATTCCAGGGACATTCCAAAATTTCTGGATTGAGGAAAGAACTTAACGTGTTATTGTCCTGCTGAGAGCAAGGTTCAAAGTGCTCAGGTTCCCCAGAGAGAATCATTTCCAAATGTTTCCACGGCTCAGGGCACAAAGTGCTCACCCCACTGAGCTAGTCGTGGGAGTCCGAGTTTCCCTCGTGCTTGCCTTTCTCAGGAGTGAAGGGAGGCTTTGGGGCTGCTGCTCATCCCCGGGGGGCTTCCGCACACCAACCCGGGGCCATGGTTCCCCATTTCTCATGGGCCACGCGCAGCAAGCAATCTCCTTTGTTCCTTTAACACATAATCAAGCGCTGTTCACTGAGAGCTCCCTTGTGTTGCTCAGAACTTTAGAAGCTATATCCATCTGCTCAGCAACTCTGTGAAGGTGCTTCGAGCCCCATTTTACCGTCGAGGAAGCTGTGGCTCAGAGAGGTGAAGCAGCCTGCCCAGGGTCACAGAGCAAGAAAGAGCTGGAGCCGGGACTGGAGCTGTGAGCCCAGAGCTCAGGCTCTGATCAGCTCTGTAGCTGCCTTGTGCGGAGGAGCGTAAGGACAAGAGATAGGCCAGCTCACAAGATAACTGTGGGTGGGAGGGTGAGGCCGTCAGAATATTAGGAAGCAGGGAGCTGCGCTCCACGTGCAGGCTGTGGTGTGCGAGCAGAGGGGCCCCCGGGCCACGCAGGCTGCAGGAGTGGGGGGCCCTGTTGGGTGGGGGGCAGGCCGCCACTGGAGACCCGAGAGGCTGTGAGAAGCCCGAGGGGTGAGACTGTGGGCAGGAGGGCTGGGCGGGCGCAGCTGGAGCCGGGGCGGATGGGGAGTTGGGCTTGGCGGCGTTGGGGAGATCAGCCTCCTGGCTGGGTCACGCTCATCCCGGGGTGAACCGCAGGCCATATTTTATCTCCAACAGATAAGGTCCTCTGTTTCGCGAATGCTTTTCCTAAATTCAGGGTAAGAATGAAGGAATGAGCGAGGGGGTGCGTGAATGGGAACGTTCGACGTTGTCCCCGTAACTCTGTGGCTTCCCCTTGGGACAGAGGTCCTGTTTTGGTGCTGGGAGGCCCGTGACGCCAGGCAGTTTTTTCCGAGCCCCGGCCCCACGGTGAATCTCCCATGTTCACCAGATGGCATTGTCGGGGAATGAGGAGGGGCGACAGCTGAGCTGGGGAGGGGCCGAGTGGCTAGGTGGCAGCAGACTGGGTGTCTGTCACTCTTCGCCCTGTGAGGGTGAGAACAGGCCAGGGCACATCTCTCATTGGGGGGAGTGGCTCAGAGATCCCCGGGACCCCCGGGGAAGGGGTGGTGCTCACTTGGCTCCAGGTGACACCCCTCTTCCTCCTGGCCATGTGGAAAGGCCGGCCAAGCACGAACTGTCCCAGCGTCCTTCTGGAAGCAATTACTCTTGGTGGGCAGTGGTAGCTTCTGCCCACTGGGTGTTCAAGGGCTGCGTGTCCCACACCCGGTCGGACTGCAGAGATGCTTGTGACGGTTGACTGCAGGTTGTCAGGGCTGGCGTTTTAGGAAGTCGTGGCCTCGTGCTAAGCCCGAGAGTGAGCCTCCCTTCTGGGGCCACCTCGAGGGCCCAGCCTTGGAAGAATAATGAGCCCAGACCAAACACCCATGGCCGATGGTGCCAAGAAATTCTGCCGAGCCCAGCAGGATTTACCCCATTGGGTGCTGGAAAGCCATCAGTAAGAAAACGTGGTGTTTCTTAAACCCCAATCTTGCCACATCCTGCCACAGTGTGGCCTTCCACCCAGACTGCGGAGGCCGTCAGGGCTAATGCTCTGGCCACGCAAGTCCCCTTGTGCTGGGGGCACCTCCGTACCCAGCTGCTCCTCCCTTGGGCACACTGGGGCCCTCTCCTTCCCGCCAGGTGTGGGGCTTATCCGGGCAGCAGTTTGGGGTGAGGCTGAGAGAGCCAGGCTGGGGACTGGAGGGCCATTGTCCAGCTGTGAGGGCGTGCGCGGCCGGCTGCTTGACCCACATGAGCCCTTCTGCTGTCCTCCTTGTGGGCGAGGACGCGGTCTTGCGCAGATCGAGGGCAGGAATTGTTGGCCACTGTATGATGAGGACTGACGCCTCGCTAACAAGGAGCTTAGAGAAATTACAGCAGAGAACATAGCTGTAGCTCCCAGAAGTTGGTCTAGAAACGTGGGCTCTTGTCACCGAGGGGGCTTGTGGCGATGCGGACTCCATTTCCATTCTGTCCCCTGAGTCTTGCTTCTGCTGCACCTCCCCCTTGGTGCACGCTCCCTGCTGGCCAGGCGGATCTCTCCTCGGCGGGGAGCCTTCCCGGATTGTCCCAGCGTCTGGTGTCAGCCCTGCTGGGAACCTCCGGGCCGCCCCCATTTCTGACCCTCTGAGAGTCAGGTTGGCAGTGCCTGAACCCCCTCGCCGTTGGGCTGGACGGCAGCTGGCTCGTGCCCCGTTCCTGCCGTAGCTGCCCTCCCAACCTGTCTGGGCAGGGTCCCCGTCTGAGTTTCTGGCGCGTGGCTGGAGCAGGGAATCAGCCTGCGTGAGCATGGATCCTGGGGGCTGAGCTGCAGCCCCATAAGAACTGGATTGGGAAGGTGATAGTTCAGACATCAGGCCTTTCTAGAAAGGAGCGGGTGTGCGTTGCAGCCCAGGACCCGGCGGGTTTTCCGTTCACGTTTGTGGAGTGACTCACGGATGTGTGCATGCCCGTTCAGACCGGCCTGACTTGTAGTGGGGGCCCGAGGAACTGGGAGGGGGGCTGCATGTCAGAGGGCAGCTCCCGTGGGCTAGCGGGGAGTCGCTCCCTGACCAGGCACCCTGCTCTCTCCCTGCACAGTGGCCGCGGACACCCTCATGGAGGCTTGCTGTGCGGACGGACACAGCATGGCCACACAACACAAGGACTGCTCGCTGCCTTATGCCTCGGAATCCAAGGAATGCAGGTATGTGTGCCAATGGCCACCGCTCTCCCAGAATGGTGTTCCTTTAGCAGAACGCCGGGGAGGAAGGAACAGCATGAGCCAGGACCCCTGGCAGAGCCTGGCGCACAGGCCCACGTCTACGCAGGCTGCGGGAGGTGTGGTGGCTCACCCCGGCCTCCTTCCTTTGCGCTCCCACGTCCCCGTACGGGACTGAGCTCACCATTCCTGGGCCGCCCTGGGATGCCCGGGGCATCTCTCCCCTTCCCCGGGCTGCAGAGCAGGGAGACACGGGTTTGCTGCTCTCTCTGCCGCCGCTGGGCACTGTGGCCACGTCAGGCTCCTCCTAACAAAAAGGGGTCTGTTGTGGGGTCGGATGTGGTCACGTGACCAGCGAGGCGACGTGTGGGCTGCCTTCAGACCCCAAGAATGCAGACGGGCCAGTCCGGAGCAGAGCTCCCCCAGATGGCTGTTCCCCCTTATGCGGTAGCCGACACCTGGATCCGCTGTTCTTCTTCCCTTAAACCAACCCCAGGTCCTTCCAACTTCTGGGAGGATACACGCTTAGAGAAAATGACAAAGATCTGTAATGTTGATCGTCACCGTAAAAGTAATAGTAAAAATAGTAGCAAGTCTGTGGGAAGCACGTCCTCTGTGCCTTTGCACTGTAGCACGTGACCCCATTTAACTGTTACTAATCCCGGTTCACAGATGAGGAACCTGAGCTTTCCCCCGTACACACAGCTGGTAGGGGACGGCGTTCGGATGTGAACCCAGATCTGCTTGCCTAAGAGAGCAAATGTCGCCGAGGCGACTTTCCCTCCCTTAGTCTGCTCTGCCTCCCGTCCGGGTCTGAGCTGAGCCACACTCGGGCTGTGGGCAGCTGGGCGGAGAGCGGCCGCGGAAAGAATGTGCAGGGAAGGCTCGCTCGCCTCGTTCTGGACTTTTGCATTTATGTTGGCAGCAAGCATTGCGTGCAGTCTGCCAACGCGGCCGGGCGATGTAAATCTCGATTTAGGAAATTCTTGAAAAGTCAAGAGCATTATAGACCAAACAAAGGAAGAGAAAACAGGATGCTTGGCTGTTGGAATTGACTGGGAGGCCCCGCAGTCAGGATTTGCGGGGCATCTGAGGAGTGAGAGCCGAGAGTTTGGCTCCCGAGTGTGGCTCAGGGCTAGAAACGTCAGAGGGGCCGGAGCCAAGCTGGGTGGTCAGCACCGAACGTTCTGTTTGCAGACTGTGTCCACGACAAGTAACCTGGCCGGGGGAAGCTGGATGGACCGGGGCTGGATTTCTGGCTGTGTGACCTGAGCCAGCTCAGAGCCTCAGTTTCCCCAAGTGGAAAAGGAGGATTATGATGACATCCCTTCAGGGTTGGGAAAATGACAGAGGGGAGGGAAAAAACCAGCACCACAAAGCCAGACAGTGTGAATGTCAGAGTCTGCCCGGGCTGCCATCACAAACACCACAGTCCGGGGCTTGAAGAACAGAGGTTTATGGTCTCCCGGCTCCAGAGGCCAGAAGTCCAGCATCACGGTGTGGGCTGGGCTGGCTCCTCCCGAGGCCCCTGTCCTGGGCGTGCAGACGGCTGTCCTTAACCCGTGTCCTCACGTGGTCGTCCCTCTGTGCGTCTTATCCTGACCTCCTCTTCTTATAAGGACCCCAGTTGTAATGGATTAGCGCCCACCCCAATGACCATTTAACTTTAGTTACCCCTTTAAAGACCCTCTCTCCAAATATAGTCACATTTGAGGTACAAGGGCTGAGGATGTCAACATAGAATTTTGGGGCGGGGGAGACACAGTTCAACCCATAACAGGGAGCCACTATGATCAATACTTCTTGAAATCAAAGACTTTCAAAGTGAGGCATCAGCCAGCCAAACCTCTCAACGTGCAGATGGAGGGACTCGGGTCAGAGAGACCTAGAGGTCGCTGGGCCCTACTTGTGAATTTGGATTTCAGTCATTACTAAATTTGTTAGTGACTTCTACCCACCAAAGTCTCTAATAAGTTCTGGAGTTATCTGTAATCCCCAGTTGGGTCCCAGATTACGTAGAAAATATACCTTCTTAGCTATGCAAGAGGCTTTTGTTTATGACCTGCATTTTGGTCAAGGGTAAGTCTCGAACAGACCTCAAGAGATATCCTGAAACGTCAGGAATATCATCTGAACGGCTGAGCGGGAATTTCTTCTCTCTGTGGGAAATGTGGCTGCAAGTCCGGGCTCCCCCTGACCCCCCCCGCCACATATTGCTGGTGGAGCTCACTTCATCGCAGGGACCTGCGGAAATTCTGGTTGGGGGGTGCGCATTTCCACATTACAGTGTCCTCAAAACATGTCATTGAACTCCCGGGACACCACCTACGGGCCACTGATTGGCAGTGACCAGACTTTTGTTTCACGGAGGCCCCAGGAGGCTAGTTGGCTCGTCCTGGGGAACTCACGGGCCGGGCTGCGTGTGTGTCTGGGGCCTCTTGGTGAATAGTCAGCCATCGAGCTCACTGGCTTTAACTGTGTCACGGTCTGCCACCCCCTCCAGACCTCCCCTGCATATTTTCCCCTTTGCTCAGTTAACATTGGGGTTTGAACCCCACCTAGTCTGCAGAGATCAGAGGCCGAGCCTGGACTGTTGGCTCAAAGAGAGGTGTCACTCAAGGTGGGATGGAATAACACAGCAGGTGAGCCTCCTGGGCAGACTTGGGTGCGGTCAGCTCCCCTGGGCGGGGAGGGGGTGACCCCAGAGGACCGTGGGAGGAGCTGAGCCCTCTCTGCACACATGGGCAGCCAAGTGCATTCAGCTTCCGCCAGAGCCTCTAAACGAGACACATTTGGGGGCAGTCAGGGGACGGCAGCTCTGATGCTTCCCCCAGGCGCATATCACCTCACACCCCAGCCCGAACCAAGGACCGACGTTCCTTATTATCTAAATTTACTAAAACCTTGGACTGAATCAAGCCCACGGACCGCTCAGAGGAGTTTGAATACGCACTGGACCCAGACCTAAGACTGACGTTTTTCATCACACCTGTCACACCCAGACACCTTCATCTCTTAATCTCACAAACATCCCCGAGGGCCCGCGAGGTGCCAGGCACCGTTCTCGATGAGACGGGGATAAATCAGTGAACAGAACAGGCAAAATATCTTCTGTAAAGGATACAGATGATCAAACAATAAGGTAACTATATGGTTTGTGAGAAGGTGCTCTGTGTCATGGGAAAGGAAAGGTCCATCCGTGCCCATAGCGGGTGCGGGATCTCCTTCCTTCCTTGTTGAGGCTGAATCACGTGCACAGTACGGATGGACCGCATTCTGCTCAGCCGTTCCTCAGTGGACACGGGGTTGCTTCCGTCTTTGGCCGCTGTGAAAGATGCTGCCGTGAACGTGTGTGTGCAATTATCTTCTTGAGTCCCTGCCTTCAGTTCTCTTGGGTGTATACCCACGAGTGGGATCGCTGGATCATACGGTAGTTGCACATTTAATTTTCGAGGAGCTAACCTACGGCTGCTGCAGCATTTGCGAGTCCACCAGCGGTGCCTAAACCTTCCCATCGACCTCCTCACCAACACTGTCTTCCACGCAGCCGACATCCTCGAATGCATGGACAGATGGATGCCTATCTGGCTGCTGTTCTTGACAATCTAGTGGAATCCCTATTATTTGTAAATTCACCGAAAGTGTGAGTGAAACGTGTAGTATCACAAGCATAGATAAATCCTTCCAGATGGTTCAGGAAGCACATGGGAAGCCAGGTGCGGAGAGCTCCAGCCCCGCGGGATGGAGGTGGGGGGAAGGACGGGCTGGGGGGTGCTGCTCCGCAGGCAGAGGAGGCCCGGCAGGCCCCATTCTCTCCGGACCGGCGCAGGTCGGGCGGCTCCTCCGGCCCTTGCTGGGGTTGGCTGAAGCCACGGGGGAAGTTATTTTGGGGGAAGCCACACCTGTGACTCACACACAGCCCCTGCTCGCTCACCCGCCTCAGGCCAGCCCTCCCTGCTCTGAGCTGAGGCACCACTTCCGGCTGCCGCTGGCCCTTCTGCCGACACAGGCCTTTACGCACGGGTGTCCTCTGGTTTCCGAGGACCTTCTTCCCGGAGCCCCCAGCAGGGCCAGGAGATGGGACGCCCCAGCCCGGCGTTACCATTGCCACCGTCCCACGCCCTGTGGTCGTGGGCAAGCTCCTCCTCCTCTCTGGAGTGATTTCCTGAG
>NC_138373.1:156320175-156350902 GCF_054177405.1 Leptonychotes weddellii
GTGCGCGCGCGTGTGCGTGCGAGTGTGAGTTGGCGTGTGCACGTGTGTGCAAGCGAGTGGGTGGAGTGTGTGCATGCGAGTGAGTATGTGTGGGTAAGTGTGCAAGCGAGTGCGTGCGTGAGTGTGCGCACGTGCGAGTGTGCGCGCGTGTGCGTGGGTGTGAGTTGGCGTGTGCACGTGTGTGCAAGCGAGTGGGTGGAGTGTGTGCAAGCGAGTGCGCACGTGCGAGTGTGCGCGCGTGTGCGTGAGTGAGAGTGGGAGTAGGTTGCGAAGGGGAGGCGCCCAACGAGGACAGAGCCCCCTCCCCGAGGGGCTACCGCTCCCAGGCCCCCTGGACCCCCAGCCGGGACCCCCGCCCTCAGCCCTGCGGCCCCTGCGCCCACAGGATGGTCCGGGAGCAGTGCTGCCACAGCCAGCTGGAGGAACTGCACTGTACCACGGGCATCAACCTGGCCAACGAGCAGGACAGCTGCGCCACGCCACACAGTGACAACACCAGCCTCGAGGCCACGTTCGTGAAGGTGAGGACCTGCCCCCCCCCCCGCAGCCGCCCTGCCCCCCGCGGGAGGCCTGGGTGCTCTCCTGCCTGCAGCACCTGCCCAGGCCTGTCCTTCTGAGCAGCGGGGGGGACCTCGGGTCCCCCACCCCCTGCAGCTTAGTCAGTAAACCCTGGACGACCTGGAGGAGACAGGGACGAAGGGACCCAGGCTGGCCCTGCGGATGTCCAGTCCCAGGGCTTCCGGCGGAATGCAGAGATCAGAGCAGAGGCTACCTGAGCTCCGGGGCCATCAGAACCCTCTTCACGGTTCAAGGCAGACCCTCCTACCCGCGTCTGCCAGGAGCAGGCGGCCCTGAAGCTTTCCTGCCCACCAGGGCGAGGTGGAGCCTGGACCTCAGAAGGGGCCCCCACTGGGGCCTCTGAGAACACACGACCTCCCAAACTGCCCTGGAAGAGAAGAGGGAGGTTCGGAGAGGCCCCCACTCCAAAGTGGCCTGGCCAGGGGCACTTTCAGGACCAGCAGGGGAGGGGTCTGGAGAGGCAGCCCTAGGTCCATCGGGCCTGGGCGGAGGTGAGCGCTGAGCGAGTGACATCATCCGTCGTGGGTCTGCGCCGGGTCCCTCCGGGGCCTCTGTCCCTGCGGAAGGTTTGCATTTTCCCGTGGGGGTGGAGGAGTTCCTGACCACTTTCTGGGCCTGAAAACTGCAAATTAACTAGGTTGTCCCTTCCTCACCACCTACTGCGAGAGAAAAACAAGCCCGACCAGAAGGAGCTCTGGACAGTTAACCTGGGCAGCTGGGTTCCCATTGGAGCTGCATTTCCAGGAAGAAAGATTTCCCATTCCCCGTTAGGAGGGCCAGGAAGCGATCTCAAGGAGCATGAATTGGAATGGAGTCTGAATTCTGGGAGGGAGGTCCTCCACCCACCCTCAGCCTTTGTGGGCCTGCATGGGAGGAGGCTTCTGGCATGAGGGAGCTGGGTGGGGCCGGAGTAGGGAGGTCTGGTCAAGGGGGCCCGCAGAGCCAGGAGCCTGGGCGTTCAGCGACCGCCTCCCCAGGCAGGGCTGGGGCCCTGCAGACGCCGTCTGCCCAGCAGACAGCTCTGCCCTTGTCCCCAGACTAGAGAGAAAGGGAGGTGTGGAAAAGGCATGGAACATTCTAACGGGCGTAGGAACAGGCCACTTTGGCAGATGGGTGATTTGTGTTTCCGGGAAGGCTTACTCATGCCCTGGAAGGTGGAGGCGGTAACCGGTGCCCTGCTCTTTCTGGCGCGGAGGTTGTAGAACCAGCGGGATGGAAGACCCATCAACCCCCACGGAAACTCAAGCAAAGCCACACCTCCTGGCTCCTGCTGGGGGCCTTTTGGAAAGTTCTGTGCCTCCCTTAGGAGAGTAAGGACTGAAATGGGGCTCTTCGCATATCAGGCTGAATGCCGTCCCCGGGATTCAGGTGTCACTTTCAGGAACACCGGGGTCCAGGTGACAGGCGGTGATTCTGTCCCTCGCTTGATGACTTGTCTGGAGGTTCTCGTGCTTTTCAAATGCACGATGCGCTTCCTGCTGCCCAAATCCCCTGCGTTCGGGAGGGAAGAGACAAGTGCGTATTCATTTTTCCGGGCATGGTAGAGAAATCTTAGACCACACACCAGGAGGGGGCCCTCGGGGAGCGCTTGTGTGGCCCTCAGAGGGTCCCTGTTGTAGCTAATTCCTCCTGGAGGCATGTGAGGGGGGCGGTCGGGGGGGTGGGGTACGTGTTGGGTGCAAGCCCCCTTAAGGTTCCTTTCAGAACCCGGAGGAACCTGGGGGATGTGGGGGGCAGAACGCCCCAGGCTTGGCTTGCTGAGCTGCGTACTGCCAGGGTTCAGAAGGGAGAGCTAAGCGCCACGGTGCCATTGCTGTGCAGGCTGAGTGGACGCGGGGCCCGGGGCGGCACGGGGGCTCTGCCGTGTTGGGCGGCTTCTCCATCCCGAGGGTCCCCCTTGTTTGCAGAGGTGCTGCCACTGTTGCCTGCTGGGGAGGGCGGCCCAGGCCCAGGGCCAGAGCTGCGAGTACGCCCTCATGGTCGGCTACCAGTGCGGCTTGGTGTTCCGGGCCTGCTGCGTCAAGGGCCAGGAGACGGCCGACTTCGCCCCCGGGGACGCTGGGGACATCCAAGAAGCAGGTAATCCGCCCCCCCCCCCTTTTTCCCCTTTTGGCCAGTGCATTAGTCAGTGTTATGCAAAGAAACAAACCCAATAGGATGTGTGTGTATGCGAGAAAGAGATTTACTTTAAGGAATTGACTCACTCAACTGTGGGGGCTGGCAAGTCTGAAGTCTGCAGGTTTGGCCAGCAGGCCAGAGACCCAAGAGAGAGCCGGTGTTGCAGCTCAAGCCCAAAGGCCATCTACTAGCAGAATTCCTTCTTGCTTGGAGGAGGTCGATGCTGCCCTGAAGGCCTTCGCCTGATTAGACGAGGCCCACCCACATTATGGAGGGCAATCGGCTTTACTCAAAGTCTGTTGATTTAAATGTTAATCTCATCGAAAATAAAGTCATGGGCGCCTGGGTGGCTTAGTTGGTGGGGCGCCTGCCTTTAGCTCATGTCATGATCCTGAAGTCCCAGGATCAAGTCCCGCATCAGGACCGCCGCTCAGCATGGGGTCTGCTTCTCCCTCTGCCCCTCACCGCTCTCATGCTCTCTCTCTCTCATTCTCTCTCTCTCAAACAAATAAATAAAATCTTTAAAAAAATAAAATAAAATGCAGTCACAGCAAATACAGACTGGTGTTTGACCGTATCTCTGGGTACTGTGACCCAAGCAAGTTAACACGTAAAATTAACAGTCACAGGGAGGGGGGGGCACACCTGTTTGCTGTTGTTTTAACTCAGCGCAGACTGATTCTAGGTGTCAGAGCAGTTTCGTGTTCATTACCTCATCTGAGAGACCCCCTGCCCTAGAGTGGGACCAAAGACTTGGGATCCCGGATCTGACAAATCTGGGTTCATGTTTCTGTCCTAACATGTATTGTAAGTAAACTGATGTATCCAGACCTCAGTCCCCTCATCTGTGAAATGGGGATAATTATAATCCTGCTTCATAAGGTTTCTGGGAAGATTATTTGGGAGAATGAGTACAGAGTGTTTGGGGTGACTCCATAAATGTTCGTCATCAAGATTCTTGCCTGTCCCTCCAACAGCCCCGGGCTGGTCAGCATGGTGGCCGACCCTGCTCTCATTTCACGGATGGAGGGCCTGATGCTCAAGGTCAGATGACCAACACACAGGGGAGGGAGAATGCTGGCCTTCCGCCCCTCGGCCAGTGCCCTTTCTCTCTCCATCTGGTGCCAATGACATGTCAACAAGAGGCGGGCAGGGTTATCACTCATTACTAGCTGGCTGTGCTCTTTTAACTAATAGATCTTTATTCTATGGCAGGGTCGGGGGAGTATCTCCACTCTATCAGGTCAATAAAATGCGTCCTGGTCCCCGGCAAAAAAAAAAAAAAAAAAGGGGGTGAGTGACCCCAAGGATAGCTTCAAGGGAGCTTGGGAGGGTTAAGGGCAGGAAGGCCTTAGGAAGGAGGAGCTCACAGACCCGTGCTCCTTAAGTCAGGCTGCCCATCGTCCTGGCTTCATGACCCCAGTGGCTT
Organism: Leptonychotes weddellii; assembly: GCF_054177405.1. Lineage (NCBI taxonomy): Eukaryota > Metazoa > Chordata > Mammalia > Carnivora > Phocidae > Leptonychotes > Leptonychotes weddellii. The sequence continues at coordinate 156,324,302 of NC_138373.1, forward strand.
TGTGGTCCTGGGTCAAACAGACCAGTCTCTCTGTTTTTAATTTCTCATGGATGCCGTGGGGGCTGATTTCAGATATCTCAGTCATAAAGAAGGTCTGGAACCACATTCTGGCTCCCTCCTTGACTTTTGAAACCCCAGAGATAACATTTTCACTTTAAACAAACCCAAACTATTTGTCCTGGTGGAGAATTTCTCCTGTGTCTCTGGGGAGGATTTTTGTTGATTTATGTCTTGTTTCCATAACAATCTCTGAGCTTTGCTGCCGCTCCAGATGTCTTATTTCTCTTCTGTCTTTTATCTGCTTCGATTCTTGCCCCTGACTTTTCCCCCAGAGTCTATGTGAGGACCCCCTGCCCTTCCTCCTCGCAGATACAGGCGTGCCTTCCTGCCTTCCAAGGGTGTTTGTCACAGGCCTACTGTGTGCTGCCGCGGGCCCACAAAGAGGGTCCACAGACCACTACTGGCCTCTAACAAACTAAGTACATGAATTGAGAGTAAGCTTTTAGAAACTTTTATAAGCCTTTGATAGCATGACTTATGTCTGTGTCATCTAACTGGGGGCCTATTTGTCTGTTCTCATAACTTAATTTTTCTGGTAATTACTTTATATTACATGTTATCAAGGTATTAGCCTACGATGGGGGAAAGAGCCCTGTCCCTTTACCGCAGAGAGTTTGGGAGGAACTGTGCTGGGCCACATATTGGCTATCCCCATTCTACAGATGGGGAGGTAGAGGCTGGAGAAGCCCAGGTTTGGGATTCGCTTTCTGGCAGAAATGGTGGTGTCTCTGTGCCAGGCTCGCTGGCTCCCACAGAACACCATGCAAACCTCGATGGCCTCCTTACCCGGGCAAGAGGTAGCCCCTCACGGGTTCTCCTGGCCGACACTCCGGCCTGTGCCCTGCCTCGACTGAATGCCCCAAGTGAGCCAAGAGTCCCCAGGTTGAATGACCGTGGCAAAGGCGCTCCCAGCCCCCTAAACTAGAAGAGATGATTCACACTCTAAAGATCTTTTTGCTTAGTTTCTGGCCAAGTGAAAGGTTTACTTAGGGACCCTGACCATATTTTAACAGCCCCGAAAAGAGACTGCCTTGTGCCTAGTGTATATGAGTTATGTTGTATTGAATTTTTAGAGTCATTATTAATATGTTTCTTCTTGCTGATGCTTATTTTTCTGGTGTATTGTTACACACTCACTGTGGGCGTTTTAGAAGATACAGAAAGCAGAGGGAAGAGGAAATTGACACAGAGAAATATTGTTTCCATTAGGTCACATTTCCTTTCCTTGTTTTCTCTCCGTCTCTTTTGGCTTCTCGCACACGGGCGCGAGTGTGCGGTGGATGCGCTTGGATTTATTTCCCGCCCATCGCAGTCATGCCAGGCTGCGACTCATGCCTGAATTGTGATCGCTGCTATCCTCTCTTGTGGAAGGGGCCTCGACTTCCCAGAGCGTGGTTTCCGGGTACTTTTAGGGATCCTTCCCTCCCTTGGCTGTCTTATGCAACCTGGAGGGACGAATCCATTTCTTTTCTTCACCCAGAACTACCAGGGGAAAACCACCCTATTAGGTTAAATTAGGGGACCCCACTGGTCCCACTGTCTCCCTTTGCCCTGTTGAAGTCTCTGTTGAGAGTAGGGGCCTTGTCTCTGCCGAGCGCTCGGCCCACAGAGCAGATGCTCAGACACCTCGTCTGAACGAACCCAGTGAGTGACTATTGATGACCCGCACTAAATTGAGTTTTGCAGGCAGACTGTATATAGATATTTATTTCCTGGGGCTGCCCTAACAAAGCACCACGGACTGGAGTTGGGGGGGAGCTTAAACAACAGGAATGTTCTGTCTCCCAGTCTGGAGGACGCCCCTGATCAAGGTGTTGGCTGTCTGTCTGAGTCCCTCTGAGGCTGTGGGGCAGAATTGGCTCCAGGCCGCTCTCCTGGCTTCTGGTGGCCTTGGGTACATGGATGGCTGTCCCCTCCCTGTGTCTTCACATCAATTGCCTCTGTGTCCTCTTTCCTCTTTGTATAACGACGCAGACATACTGTCTGGGGAAATGCCTTCACTCGCCTTAACTTGATCATCTGCAAAGACTCTTCTCCAAAGGAAGGTTACATTTGCCGGTACTAGGGGTTAGGGCTCCAACATCTTCTGAGGGGGGTGACACCGTTCAACCAACAACAAGTTTTTACCGGGTGCATTGTTTAAGGTTTGGGGGCCATGGCCCGGTTTAGAGCAGGACCGTGACTACATTTGCTGAAATAGGCAAGTAATGTGGAGTGCCTAACGTCCCTTGGCAATCCCCGAGCTCCCCAAATGGGCATGATTGCCTGGTATTTATAAGGAGATAAAGTGGGGTGCCCGGGTGCCTCAGTCTGTTAAACGTCTGCCTTCGGCTCTGGTCATGATCCTGGAGTCCTGGGATCAACCCCCGCATCGGGCTCCCTGCTCAGCGGGAAGCCTGCTTCTCCCTCTCCCTCTGCCTCTGCCTGACCCCCCCCTGCTAGTGCTCCCTCTCTGTCTGTCTGTCTGTCAAATAAACAAATAAAATCTTGAAAAAAAAAAAAAAGAATATTTTTTAAAAAAGGAGAAAAAGTATTCAGGGTTTCTGCTGAGACACGATGGGATGCTGCATTTGTATACATGTCCTTTTTGCCTCTCTTTCCCCTCAGCCAAGATTTCAGAGATCGAGGAGGAGCAGGAGGACCCATACCTGAACGACCGCTGCAGAGGTGAGGCCCTGCTACCTCCCAATCCCACTGGGAGTTCGACCTCAGGTTTCGCTCAGGTTCACGTGGGAAGAGCCCTCTGGCTGCGGGTCAGCTCAAGTCTGTCTGCCCTCCCCGCACTCCTGGGCTCCCACCTTCTCTTTCCCTTCGAGCTGGGGCCTGGTGGGCTGATAGGGAGGGGGCCATGTGGGAAGCAGGCATCAGAAGTGCCCCCCCTCCGACACAGCACCCACCTAAACAGGGGCTCTGCGAAGGGTGAACACCCGGGGAGGGGGGAGCGTTACTTGACTTTGGGTCCTGGAGCCCCAGAAGGTGCCGTGGACTGTATCCATTTGTCTGGCAAGGGAGACGTTTGCAAATTAAAAGCGAGTGGGGCCTGGCAGGTTTGTTTTTCATGTGATAAAACGTTATTTCTCCTTCATGGAACATTCCCACATGTCTAGACTGGCAAGTCTGCTCCAAAGCTCCATTCGGAGGCTTGCCCTGTGGCTGGAACGTTGATGGGGGGCCAGTGTAATCACAAAATGATGTGGTCAGTGCACAGTGCCAGTCCGCACAGGGGCGGGGGTGGGGATGCTGGGGGTGGTGGGGGAGGGCAGAGAGCCCAGAAAACTCCCTGGGGGAGGTGTGGGAGGGCCTTCCTGGGGAGGATGTAGCTGGTTTGCGAGGGGTGAGTGTGGGTTAGCCAGGAAAGTACCACTGGACAGAGATTTGGGCAGCAGGAGTGGAGACATGTGGACCCAGACTCGGCGTGGGTGAGTCTGGTGGCCGTGGCATGGGGGAGGGGGGTGGTGGGGGATAGAGGAAGAGGCTGGGGAAGCAGGCAGAGGCCCACAGGCCCTGGGCAGCAGTCGGAGCTTTGGTAGCATCTTTAGCCGGTAGAGGTTTGTCCCGGTGAGAGTCGCTCTTTGAGCATCACTCAGCGGCCTGCAGGAAGTGTGGTTGGAGTGGGCGGGGGGAGGGGGGGTAGTACCAGGGACAGTCAGGGAGCCAGGTGAGCTGAGGGGGCCCGTGGGGCCTCTGCGGGGCCTGGCCTCCCTCACGGGACGGCCCCCTCCGTGTCTGTGCTGGGCGGCAATATCCCTGGCTTCTCTGCCCGGCCTCTCCCGGCACCACTACGACCTGCAGGGATGGCCCAGCCTGCCGCCATTTTGTCGGACCAGGGCTGGGACCTGAGGCAGCCGCCCCAAGGTTGTCCAGGGCCAGATCGTGGGGTGGGGGGGTCTCGCGTGGGAAGGGAGAGGTGCTAGGCTGGAGAGGGTGGGCTCCAAACCGGGGAGCCTGCCTTTGTGTATTGTCCGCCCTGAGGGCGCTTGCTCCGGCCTAGTCCAAAGAGAACTGGCCACCCAAAGGGCCTCTCGTGTGTGTTGGGCTCCTGGCTCACCTTCGCTCTGATCTGCTCTGGTTCCAGGCGGTGGGCCCTGCAAGCAGCAGTGCCGAGACACGGGGGAGGAGGTGGTCTGCTCGTGCTTCGTGGGCTACCAGCTGCTGCCCGACAGCGTCTCCTGTGAAGGTAACCGTTGCCGTGCTCCAGCCGCAGCAGGACGGCACGCAGCCGCCCCGGGGGCCTCGGCCTCGGCTTGGCACCGGGCAGGGCCCACCCTGCACACCCCCGGGCCCCCCTCGGAGGTGAAGAACAGCATTCCCTGGAGCCTACAGCGCACGGCGCCCAGCCACGGCTCTCCTGCAGGAACGCACAAATACCGCGTTGGGGAAGAGGGCTGGCTTTGGGGTCTGACCGGGCTCTGAATCCAGGATCTGCTCAGTGGCCCCGGGCACGTCCCTCAGCCTCTCTCGGCCCCTCCTGTCCGAGGTGGGGGAGACGGAGCAAGGTGATCGCCTCTCGTAGGGGCCTTACGGATCACGTGGCTCGGGTTCAGGGCCTGACACTTGCTCCGTGGGTGCTCAAGGAGAGCAGTAGATCTGAAACCGAGCAGGGGAAAGAAACCATTGCTTTTGATTTGGTGGTGGGTGCCCAGGACCCCGACTAGGCACGTGCGTGGGGGACTGGACAGATGGCTGGGGACCAATTGCACCACGCCTTCCGGGACATTCCTTTTGATAAAGCTCGGGGGTCCGTGGTTCCTGCTGGTTACTCCTGCTTCGCCTCCATCTCTCCTAGATATCAATGAATGCGTCATGGGCAACCACAACTGCCGGCTTGGAGAGTCCTGTGTCAATACAGTGGGCTCTTTCCGCTGCCAGAGAGACAGTAGCTGTGGGACTGGCTATGAGCTCACGGAGGACAATGACTGCAAAGGTATAACATGCTTCGAGTCTACACACCTCAGCTCCCCGGGACTAGATAGGATTGCTGGTAAAGCAGCACTGGGCTCTCGGGGGTCTGGGCTCCCCGTGACTGCCCAAGGGACACTGGCCGGTTGTGTCTTTGGTAAAGATTTACCTTCTGGACCGTAACGTTGAGTTAATGACAGTGGTGAGTTTGCATTTCTGGAAAGGCTCAGAGCAGGATCATTTCAAAACGAGACGAGAGGTGAATTTCAGGTGCTCACATGTGCTTTCTCCCCACAACCCCCCCCCGCCAAAATATTTTCTGTACAACAGCTGCCTTCCATCTGACTCCAGGCTTCCTTGAAGTTCAAAGCATATTCTCTTCCGCTGCATAAAAACATGACATTTTTGGCTGCTGGCCTTTCCCCGCCAAGCCATAGATGTGATTTGGCAGATAAGGCTTTGATGAGGATCTATTAGAACATAGTTTTCTTCTGAGGGTTTCCAGCCCTCCAGAATGACAAAACCACTTGTGTGAAAATTTTGGTTGAGTTACGAGGGTAACTCAAAAGCCAGGCACACCCTCGTGACGTCTGACGGCCTTTGGGCAAGCTCACTCCACTCCACCCTCGCTGGGCGGTTTGGATCCTGAGAACCCAGGGGCCCAGCCAGCTGAGTATACACTTTTGAACATGTGACAGCCATGAACTTCAGGGGAAGGGCAGCCAACATGTCTGATCATGACAATCACCATTGTTCATGTTTGGAAGATTATGACGATTTCAGAATGAATAACTTTATAGGGACAGTGTTTATTGCCACTAAGATCATTGCTTATTATCTAAACTAAACATGCACTTAGCCTAAAGTGAAGAAAAAAAAAAAATCCCACATACTGCCAGGAAAATGCCTGGGATATTTATTATATAACAGAAAGTTTGCCTCATAAGAGCCTTGGGGGAAGAGAAAGAGTTTTCAATCTTTAGCAATATGAGCATTATTGGGCTAGCTAAGGCGCCTTTTTATGTGACCTCTCTATTGGAATGTTTTGGGTTGTAGTCTGAGTAATGAGCAATTAAAAAAAAAAAAACAACTTTCTTGTGATTTTTAAATGTTGTATGATGCTTCTGGCAGGACTCTTGCTAACAATTTCCTTTTTTTATGACGTACCAGATATTGACGAGTGTGAGAGTGGTATTCATAACTGCCTCCCCGATTTTATCTGTCAGAATACTCTGGGATCCTTCCGCTGCAGACCCAAGCTACAGTGCAAGAGCGGTTTTATACAAGATGCTCTAGGCAACTGTATTGGTAAGACACTGTCGCCAGGGCTGGCAGGGTCCCCCGGGCGGGGCCGATGCCCCAGTGCCGGGCCACGTCTCTGCGACGTGAGGGGCCGCCGAGCAGAGGTCGGCAGGCACATCCTGTAAAGGGACGGGGAGCAAACGCTGAGGCCTCGTGGGCCGTCCGGTCTCTGTTGTGGCTACTTAGCTCTGTCGTTGAAGCTGGAAGGCAGCCACAGACAACGTGGATGAATGGGCGGTGTTGTGTCCCCATAAAACTTTATTTACAAAAACGGGTACAGGCAGGGTTTGGCCCCAGGGCCAGAGTTGAGCAACCCCCAGGTTTAGACGAAACCCCCGGTTTGACTTCAATTTTGGAGTCAGAGACACCTGGTTTAGAACTCAATGACTTAAGGTAATTGACTTCCTTCCTCTGACCCTCAATTTCTTCCTCTATAAAATGGGAAGAATTGTAATATCTGCCTTAGAGGCTTGAGGCAAGGATCAAAGAAGAGGATTGTGAAGAGTCTGGTGTACTAAAGATTTGTTTTAAGAGATACTCTGTGTTAGTAGTCAGTTTCGTAGAGAGAGGAGAGGAGCACGGGAGGTGCAAAGGGCCTGGGGCAGGGGAGTGGGGAGCTAGTGTTTACCGGGCAGGGAGTTTCAGTTGGGGAAAATTAAAAAGTTCCGTGGTTGGATGGTGGTGGTGGTTTCACAACAGCACGAACGTAGTTGATGCCACCTGTCTGTAGACTTAAAAATAGGGAAAACGGCACATTTTCTGTCACATATATCACACCACAAAACCCCACAAAACTACTCTGTTGCTATCAGAGAAAGAAAATCCCGTGGGAACGTAGTAAACGAGTAAATGCAGGAGGCCTGGCGAGAGGCTCAGGTCGGGGAAGCAGCGTGCGGGAGGGGCAGGGAGCCGAGCGGACCAGTTACCTGCTCTGTACACGGGGGGTGACTCCCCTTTCTCCTGGGCTCACCCCGGCTAACCACCTGGCTCGGTCACTGTGTGCTGTTGGCCTTTGCGTCCAGATCCGCCGGCCTGGCCTTGGCCTCTGCTCAGCAGAAGCTTCTGGGTCCTGCCTTTGAGGGTAGGAAGACGTCTCTCCCGATGAGAGCTGCAGATGCCATCTGTTAGAGCCCACCCTCCCTGGGGGCTGCCCCGTTACCCTCTTTGAAAGGTTGACACCTCCGGGAGTGAGGGATGGCGGGTGTCTGTCTGGCTCACCCGCTCTCAGAGAAATCTGTATTGATCTTTGATTTGAAGTGGTAGTTTGGACTGAAAGGTCTCCTAGCCTTTTTTTTTTTTTTAACCACCCTGGGATATTTAAAGACAAATAGAACAGTGACCCTCACTTCGGACAGGGGCCTCCTTGGAGCCCTGCCCCAGCCTCCTTCTTTAAAGCTCCCCTGTCATCCCGTGCGGGCCGTGTGGGGAGGCTTCGGAGCTGGGGGTCAGGGGAGGGGCTCAGCTTGGCCCCTCACCAGCTTCCACCCAGTGTAGGGGACCATGCTGCTGACGGCCCTCCCAGGGCCAGCAGGGAGGAGGGGCCTGCCCGGACTTGCCGTGCACTTGGAGGGGGCTCTGCCGAGGAGGCTGGCATCTGTTTGGGATGGAAACCCTGACTCATGGCAAAACCAGCCCCGATTTCCACAAAGGAACATTGACAAGTCTCAGCGTGGCCCCCTCCTCCCCCTCTATGGGGTGCAGACTGTGCAGGGACAAGGTGTGAGAGTAGCGGGAGGGGACAGTCCCCTCAGTGTCTTCCCCTAGATGCAGGGAGAGCCCTGGTGAGTGGAGCTAAGCCCCAAAGGAGCCCCACCCGCCAGCACCTGGTTATGTGGAGGGTTTGCAAACCAACCATGAGGTGCCCCTCATCTCAGCCCTGGGGCGGCCCCCCTTTTCATGTGCCCACACTCCTTGCAACCAGACTCAGGATTCTTTCTTTAAAATTTTTTTTTTTAATTTCAGAAGTTTTATACATATATATATCTTTATTTACAAAAATGCAAGCCAATCCCGAAGTGCAGAAAGGAAATGCTTCTCTCTTGCTCAGCAGTGTCTGTGTGCCCTTCTGGGCTCCTGCTGTCTGGAGACTCTTTGTTTCTGATACAAATGGAGCCAGACTGAGCTGCAACGTGCTCCCCCCCACCCCACCCCCGAGCCCTTCACAATGTATTTCGACATCATTTTACGTCAGTACCTTTATGTCATCTTTTTAAAAATGACCTCGTCATCCCAAATACTTCTCTACAAGGAGAAAGTGTATCGGGATCCAATGCTAGTTTCAAGGCCGTCTGGGAGAGGGCGCTTCCCCTCCCCTGTGTGTGTCCTGGTCCTCGGCTTGCACACCTCCACCCACGGCACCCTCACCCTCACCCCCTCACCCCCTCCAGAACAGCGTGACCTCATGGGCAGCCAAATGCATCTTCCCAGGATTCCTGGAAGCATTCCTGGTGCCCCACAAGCCTGCCTGTTCCCCTCTGGCCACCAGCAGACAGCCCAGCAGCTGTAGAGCTCTACCCCGGGGTGAGGGGGGAAAGGGAGGATGCACAAGAATGGCCATGCTCTAAGAAAGCAGAGGCCTTTTTCCTTATTATAAGACATAGAATGTTCTAGAACCTTGAGGTTTGGTTGCTGAGGGCCTTGAGAGATCCCATCTTTTTGCTGGTTTTCTTTTCCCTGTTTCTTCTGATTCCCAATTGGCGTGCGCCGTCTTCCCTTCTGCTTTAGTGAGGACAACAGAGAGGACCAGAGCAGGGCTTCCCACACGCTGGCCCACTCTGTCTTGGGACGCTCACAGGTCCGGGGACAGAGTTTGGGAACTGTAGATCTGATTGGCGAGCACAAGGCTTGGAGGGAAGCCATGTTGTTGCTAAACACTGCATTTATTCTTGATGCAGAATTTTTTTCTGCAAAGGGCTAAATACTAAGTACCAGCTTCATGAACTCTAGGGTCTCTGTTGCTGTAGACAACAAGTAAAAGAATGGGCATGGCTGTGTTCCAATAAAGCTTTACTGACAAAAATAGGCAGTGGGCTGGATTTGGTTGGCAGGCTGGCAGGCTATAGTTTGCCCACCCCCGATTTGAGGGCTGGGAGGCAGGACTCCCTGGTTCTAGAGCTGAGTGGGCCCTAGGCCCAGCTGTGTGCTTGGGAGTTTCCTTGTTTATAAAATGCAGAGACTAATCCCGGCCCTGCCTAACTTGGAGGCTAGCTGTGGCGGGTGAGGGCAGTGTGGACCTAAACGCTTTTGTCAACTGTTAAGTACTGCATCTGTGCTTAAGGCCGACTCAAGGGGGAGGATGCGGCAGCCAATCCCTCTTTTTGACTTCAGCTCAGGGGTCTTCTACCATCACTCCCTTCTCTTTGTCCCCTAGATGCTTTGTAAGTATCTGAAAAAGGGAATTCTTAAAAACCTCGGTCCCTTTAGAAGTCTCCCCTAGTAAGAAGTTCAGCCTGTGCGGTTTGTTGTTGTTGTTGTTTGAGAGAGAGAACGCGAGTGGGGTGCAGGGCAGAGGGAGAGGGAGAGAGAGGATCTTAAGCAGACTCCACGCTCAGCACAGAGCCCGACACGGGGCTCGATCGCATGACCCTGAGATTATGACCTAAGCAGAAATCAAGAGTCCGACACTTAACCCACTGAGCCACCCCCGCGCCCCAGCCTCAGTGATTTTGCACCGAATTGGAGCTAGAGGAGCGAAAGGTTATCCTTGTGCATTTACTGGTTCGCACTCACTAGGCGTGTGAAATTCAGAAGAGACATGGCCATGTGACCATGGGCAGACCTGAGAGCCAGGCAGGCAGCCTCAGATGCCGTGCAGGGAGAGACGGGCGGGTTGAAGGTTCAGGGGCAGGGAGATGGCCCAGGCAGGTGGTGTTTGAGGTGGCATGTGCTGGCAAGATCTGGGAGCCACTTGGGAGGCTGCTGTGTGGTCCAGGGTGAGGGGGCACCATGGTACCTCTGTGTGGGGTTTTGTAGTGAGGGGGGGAAGTAGGGGTTTTCTGGAGACCGGGTTGTTGGGTTTCTGCAGGCCCTCCGTGTTTCACCACATTGTCCCTGTCTTTCCTGCTGCAGATATCAATGAGTGTTTAAGTATCAGTGCCCCGTGCCCTGTTGGGCAGACGTGCATCAACACGGAGGGCTCCTACACATGCCAGAAGAACGTGCCCAACTGTGGCCGTGGCTACCATCTCAACGAGGAGGGAACCCGCTGTGTTGGTTGGTATTAAAAAAGAAAACCAACTTTTCTGTCTGCTCCCAGCACACCCCTCCTTTCTCTGAAAGGGGAGAGGAGATCCCCAAAGTGAAGCCGTTTCCACCTGTCCATCCATCTCATTGCTCATCTCCAAGCATAGACCTTTGCCATCGATTGCTTGGACTATTGCAATAGGATGCCAGCCTACCACTGCACCCAGCTTTGTCCCTTTCAGTCTGTCTGGGGTGTCCTGAGCTGAAAGCTCCCTTGTGCCTCCCTGCTCACAATCCCCACTGGTGGGACACAGAGTTCAGGCAGTGACCCCGCTTACAATTCAGTCCTCCTGAGGTTGACCCAACTTCGAAAACCTTATAATTCAGATGAAATAGGTCTTGCTGCTCCCTAAACAAGCCCTACCCTTTCCTCTCTGTGTGGTTTTCTGCTTTTACATCATTCCCTCTGCCCACCTGCTGCTACATTCCTTTGGCTCCAGATCCCTGCTAGCAGGAAGGAGTCTTTCTCCCTGTGACTCCCAGAGCACTTCCCTAGCGTCTCCCCCGGGTCACTGGGCACTTCCTGCCTTCCCTGGGGCCCTTGCTAGCCAGCTGGAGCAGGAGGCCCCTGAGGGCAGGGTCTGCAACCTGGGTCCGCTGTCTCCCCAGCATGGGGCGCAGCACGAGCAGGCACTCTGTGACATCGTGTTGAAGAATAAATAATGTTGCTTTGTCAACATACATTTTAGTTTGCTGCTTTCTTGTCTTCCTCTCTGATATCTTAGGGGAAAAAAAAAAAAAAACCCACACTAAACGCTTTTCAATGCGTCATTCTTTTTTACAAGATGTGGATGAGTGTGCGGCACCCTCTGAGCCCTGTGGGCCGGGGCACCTTTGTGTGAACTCCCCCGGAAGTTTCCGTTGCGAGTGCAAGGCTGGATACTATTTCGACGGCATCAGCAGGACGTGTGTGGGTACGTGGGTGTCCCCACAGGCCTCGGTGGTCCCCTGAGAAAGTCCCAGTACAGCAGCCCCAGAGAGCAGACCCTGAGTCAGGTGACCCCCATCCCGGTTCCACCTGCCACTGCGCTCCCGGGTGTGAGCCAGGCCCCCTGCCTGTACAGCAGGTGCTCTGCTTGACCCAAGGCCGGCAAGGGTTTGGGAGACTACGGCCCGCTCCGCAAATGTCCAGAAGCATGAGTGATTTCCCAGAGTTCGTGTGCACCCGCAGGGCTTCGGGGCGGTGTGCACGGATCACGGCAGAAGAACCCGCGGTGGCATGGCCACCTCTCCGCCAGGAACGGGGACAGACCCCCGCTGACTGCCACCTGCCACCCCCAAACCAGGCTGCTCAGGGGAGGCTGACAACTGCCCCGTTCAGCCCCAGAGCCCCGTGTCAGACCCCAGCGGACCCTCCTTCAGGACTCCAGGGTGGAGAACTGGCGGGTGGGCACGTCCCCAGGAGGGCGGCCATCAGGGAAGGAGCCTGAGACTTGCCCAGCGGACAGGTAGAGGCCGGGTGTGGTCCCGGCTCCCCCGCTGACTCGCTGTGGCTTTGGGACAAGTCGCTTTGCCTCTCTCATCCGAGAGATGGGGCTGCAGGCGGTGGGGGACGGAGATGGCGAGCAGAGGCGGCGTGGGGCGTTGCCTGCTGGGGGACGGACGCTGCCCTGAGCCGGCCCCGTCCGCTCTGTTGCAGACATCAACGAGTGTCGGCGCTACCCCGGGCGTCTGTGCGGCCACAAGTGCGAGAACACGCCGGGCTCCTACTTCTGCAGCTGCACCGTGGGCTTCCGGCTCTCTGCCGACGGCCGGTCGTGCGAAGGTGAGGCGGGGCGGGCAGGGCGGGGCGCTCCGGGACCCCCTGCTCCTGGGGAGAGCCACCGCTCCACCTGCAGGCCCCCGGGGATGGACTCGAGTTTGTTTCCCCAGCACGTATTAGGTGACGCGCTGGTCGGGGAATCGCCTGCAAAAGGTGGCTTGTCAGAGATGACTGCTCACCCAGTCCCTCCCGGGCCTTGGAGCACCTGGCGGCATCTGTCCAGGGCCACGCACGTGGGGATTAATGAGCTGAAGCAGCTGTGTGGGACACTGCTAAGAGTGCGGGATTTGGAGGCATCCGACCCACCCTGTGTTCCCGTGACCGTGGGGAGTGGCTGATGTCACCTGCCTCCGTGTCCTAACGGGAGGAATGGGGTTGATAGGTCAGATTTTCAAGTAAATTGGAACGACAGGTTTTACTCAGATTTTGCAGTAGCGGAGAGAGACACATGTCAGTGTAAATCCATCTCAGCTCTGCAGAAACAAAAGGCGAGAGGCTTTTGAGATGCTGGGGCATGCTAAGGAGAAGCACCACAGGATGTTAGGTGGGGGTCAGCCTGGACCTGCTAACTGGCTCCTCCCCTCCCACAGAGACTGGGAGAGGAGTGCCTCCCCTTTTGATGACCACATCTCAAAGGTGTGGTTCCTGCATCCTGGAGAAAGACTCTTGGGTGGCAGAGGATACATCTCAAAGGGACAAGAGAGAGGGTTTACATTTACAAGTTTTCTAAAGTAAATACTTCTAAGAAGAAGGAGGCCAGGGCATGTCATCAGGTGTTGGCTGGAATACTGAGTATCTTCTTTGGGCAGCGCTGAGCTTTCTCAGGCAGGCATTTTAAGGGTCTGAGGCCGTCATCCTAAGCACCCCGTCTTGGGCCAGTAGAAGCCATGCTAAAGTGTGGCCGGTCTCTCCGTCCACCAGGTGGGGGTTGGATGGAGTTGTTCGTGCTGCGTCTTTCGGTTAGCACACAGCACCAGCCTCTTCTGGTGACGGACCGAGATGGCGTGAAGGGCATTCAGCACAGGGCTTGGCTCACAGTAGGTGCTCAACGGGTATCGCATCTTCTATGGGGATTAGGTTCTGAGGTCAGCAAAGGAAAGAGCTTTGACGGCCCTCAGTGATGCCCTCCCATTGCCCAGCACAGCCTCTGGACCCTCAGCAGAACGATCACAGAAGTCAACTATGCCCAGATGCACCCAGTATGCACAGTTCTCAAACTGGAGGCTGGACAGTGTGACAAAATCCTGGGCCCTAGGGTCCCCCCAAGAGTTAGGATCTGCCCCCAAGAACCAGACCCAACGCATGTATACTGGCAAGGAAAGCATTCACACATTGGCGGTGGGGGGGTTGTCCCTTGAGCTTGGGTTCAAATCCTAGCTCTGCCATTTTATGGTCTTGAAGAAGTAACTCAGCATTTCTGGGCCCCAGTGTCCTCACCTGCAAAAGTGGGGGGTAGCAGGACCCACCTTATCGGGAGTCATGAGGGTGAAGCACGTGAAGAGCTCATCCCAGTGTCCTGCGTGCGACAAAGTGCCATCTATGGAGACCGCCGGTGTTCTTGCTCCTATCATTCATGGCTTATGCTGTTCCTCATCACTGCTAAGTGACCAGAAAGGAGATATTCACGTCTACATTAGCAGCAACACTGGGGACAGAAAACCAGGGCCTGGCCAGCTTTGCCGTGTCGTCCCACTAAGCTTTTATGAAGGCCCCCTGACAAGGTGTGTGGCGGGAACGTGGTTCCCGCCTTCAAGGAGTGTCTCCAGGATGTGACGAGAGCAGAGGTGAGCAGGTGAGCAGGTGGGCAGGTGGCGGCCAGGCTGGGCACGGGGCTACTGCAGGACAAAACACGGGGTGAGAGGCGAATGGACATTCTCAGCTGCTCGCCCCTCCTGCCCTGCTAGGAGTTAGCAGTAAATAAATGTGAGAAGAGGCTTCTGGGCCAGAGGTTGGCAAAGCTGTTTTTTATCCCTAAAAGCCACATAGTAAATACAGTCTGTGTTGTAGCTACTCCCCTCTGCTGCTGTGTTGCAAAAGCAGCCACAGATCAGGGTAAATGAGTGAGCGAGCATAGCTATGTGCCAATAAAACTTTCTTTACAAAACCGAGAGGTGGACCGGATGTGTGCTGATCCCTGTTCTCAGTGAAGGGAACGGAGAAGCAGGAGCCCAGGGTTGCCGAGTGGGCTGGTGAGCGCCAAGCATTGGCGTGTTAGGAATATTGGCCTCTCGGCTGTTCACCCAGGCCTCCCTGTCTGCAGAGGGCATCGTCTTGGAGGTGAAACGGGGAGGGCCGTGATCAGATCTCCGTCTGAGGACTAGAACAGACCTGGCGGCAGTCTGATGGGGACCCACTGGGAGGAGCCGAGGCCGCAGGCTTTACTGCCGTCCTGATGAGACGTTCCCGACCCCTTGGCCGTGGGGGATGGAGTGGGAGCCGCTGTCCCTCGGGACGAGCCCAGGCGGGTCCCCAGCCCCCACCGCCGCGGGAGCTCTGGCCCTTCCTCTGTGTTACCTTGAGGGAGGTGCTGTGTCTGCAGCCCGGCCAGGGAGCCCGGGGGGGGCGGCTGGCTCCGAGCGCTGACCTCCGGGGACCCTGTCCCTTTCAGACGTGAACGAGTGCAGCAGCAGCCCTTGCAGCCAGGAATGCGCCAACGTGTACGGCTCCTACCAGTGTTACTGCCGGCGGGGCTACCAGCTCAGCGACGTGGACGGTGTCACCTGCGAAGGTGGGGGCGCCCCGCTCGGCTGAGGGGAGAGCACCTCCTCCCCGCTTCTGCTTAACGCCCTTTCCGGCTGGCGGGGGGTGTGGGTTTTTTCTTCCCCCTCCAACTGAGATTTGTTTGGATACAAAGAAGCCACTGCGAGTGAGGCTTAGAAAGCAGCAAACACGTGACCGCGAGCATCACGTGTGCCGGGACCTTGAACCGCGCACGTGTGCCGGGACCTTGAACCGCGCACGTGTGCCGGGACCTTGAACCGCGCACGTGGCCGGGCTTGGTGGTGTCAACCCAGGGGCGAGGCGGGGGCCCAGGGGCCGCCCACAGGCCTGGCCCGAAGCTCTGCCTCTCCTTGGCCGGGGCCGTGCATCCCCTGCCGCCTGAGGGCTGAGCCCAGACCCGCCGGGCTGTCCGAGGATTAAACCGGACGACGACTCGGAAGCGCTTGGTCCGGGTGCTCCGAGGACAGCTGCTGTTAGGATTCCTGCTCCTTTCCCGGCAGGCGTGTTTTTTATCAGCACATTTGTACTCATTAGCATCAGGATGTACCTGGGGCCTGCAGGTCGCCTGTATAATGTGCTAGTCCCCTCCCTGAGCCCCCAGTCTGCCTCCTCCCCCACATATGCACGCTCCACACCACGAACTCGCTGTGTGACCTTAGGCGAGGCCCTTCCCCTTTCTGGGCCTCAGTTTCCCCTTCTGGCATAATAGTTTCTGAGGCCGCCCCAGCACCGGAGGCTTCCTGTGTCCAGATTACCCCATCCTGGCCCACTGTTGGGAATGCAGCCCGGCCGGGGTCCACACGGGATGCTGAGGGGGGCGCTTTGCCATCACAGACATTGACGAGTGCGCCCTGCCCACCGGCGGCCACATCTGCTCCTATCGCTGCATCAACATCCCTGGAAGCTTCCAGTGCAGCTGCCCGTCGTCTGGATACAGGCTGGCCCCCAATGGCCGCAACTGCCAAGGTGAGCATTGTGGAACCCCCGGGGGTCGCTCAGGTTGTGCACGGGGCTCTGCGGTGCTGGGGAGCTGAGGCCAGGCAGCCCGCAGCTGTGGGGATGCGCTCCCCTGACCCAGGGGCCACACCATAGATGGGGTGCATCTGGGAGGGCGAGGGGAGGCCTCTGCACACGCGCCCTGGTCTCCCGCACGCGGCACACCTGTCTTCAGGGGGTTCTGACCCTCCTGCCAGGCCCTCAACAGCCCCAAGGGGACCAGAACAGGGGATGACAGCCTTTAGAAAGATGCTAGCCAGGGAGGAAATGGGAGCTCAGTGCCCAGAAGACCCCATTCCACAGCACAGGGCCACTCGCTCCATCTTGCATTCGCCCATTCGACGAACCCTTGATGCGAGCCTGCCAACAGTTAAGGGCAGAACACTGAGCGGATGGTGGAGGCCTCTGTCCCCGGGTGCTGATGATGACTGCCCGGTCGAGGGGATGGGTGTGTTCTGGTGCGTGACAGCCTACATAGTTATGAGCATAGTCCCTGTAGTTATGAGCACTATGGCTGCGAGGGTCCTGCTGGGGCTGGGGGTCGGCTCCAGCATGGGCTAAATGAGGGGGCCAGCGACACCCATCTGTATTCAGCTCCCATGTCTAAGAACACTCGAGGGGTCATTGTGAGCTCTGGAACTGAGCCATTTGGCAACTGAGAGGGGGTGCTGAGTAGATATTTGTGAATGAAGGACCCTGGAATGGATCCAGGGATGGCCCCAGAAGCTGAATCCCAGAGGTCGGGTCTCTCGGCCCCTTGCTCATGAGTGCTCCCCACAGGACTGTCGACCCAGAGGCTCCAGAGGCCCCGGGTTCTGCACTTGTCAGTTCTGGTCGGGAAGAAGGTGACTTTGATTAAAGGCAGGCAGGAGCTATATGGCCTTTCCTGGGAGGCACCCACTCAGCTCGCCTGCAGCTCTGGATGGAAGTCACTTTGTTTTCTCCTTTCTGGCGCAAGAGATGACTACCGCAGCCTGGGTGCTCTGCCAGGACCAGCAGAAACACATTCCTGAACCTCGGTCTTTGAGATTAAGAGTGTCGTTTTTGCCACCAAGATCAGGCACCTGGCCCCTCTTCACTGATGCCTCCCAGGCTTGGTGGCGTCCCCCGGACCCCACTGTGCGGCTGCTCCAGAGAGCTGTGGGAAGGGGGACAGTTCCCCGCGTCCAGGGCCCTCTCAGGACCGTGCCCCCGGCATCACCGACCCCGGGCCCCTGGCGCAACCTAGAATTCCTGTAAGCCTGGGTCTCCTCCCCTATACCGGATGGGGCCAGTAGCTTCTGCCATGTCCCTGCCGGGATGTCACAAGCCCCACACGAGGTAAAGGTGTGAGGTAAGGGTGTGCTGACCCAGGCACCAGCCCGTGTGGGTTCAAAGCTCGACTCGGCCGCTTGCAAAACGTGTGACCTTAGGCGAGTCACGGAAGCTCTGTGAGCTCCTCCCTAAAATGAGGATAATAATGGTATTGCCCATGGAAGCGTTAGAAGGGACAGAACTCCCCAAAGCACTTCCAGAGCTGTATTGTCACCCTCATCCCAGGAACTGTGAATAATAAGTACAAACTCTATAGATACCGATATTCCGTAAGTAAGGGAGCGGCGCGGTGGGAGGCCTGGGCTCCCCGGCTGGGGATGGCCACGGCGTGGGCGGCCTCCGCCTTCACCGGGCTGCCTCGGGGTCTCTCACAGACATCGATGAGTGTGTGACCGGCATCCACAACTGCTCCATCAACGAGACCTGCTTCAACATCCAGGGGGGATTCCGCTGCCTGGCCTTCGAGTGCCCCAAGAACTACCGGCGCTCCGCAGACACGTAAGTCCCTCGGGCCCCCCGCGGTCTGTCTGCGTCGGCCTTCCTGCGGGGCGTGGCTCCCGGCCTGGATGGCCAGTTAACCGACTGTGCCCTCCCACGGAGGGGGGGGTGACCCGGGAAACTGGAGGATCCCTGAGTCTCTAGTCCCCAAATGCCGGGAGAGCGCAGAGAGCCAAGGTAGTGACTTCAAGACGGGCGGGCCTACCCCCCCTCCCCCGGGGGAGCCTGTGTGTGGAGCCAGGCAGAGATCCCAGGCCTCTGGTTTCCGAGGGCAAGACCAGGGCGCGGGGCAGCTTGCTGGGCCTCAGCTTTCTCATCTGCACGATGCAGGTGTCAGGACGTGCTCTGACCCAGATGAAGGTAGTGCTGGTTCTGGGTGAGCTGATGTGATTGCTGGGGCGTCGTCAGTCAGCGACACCCCCCTTCTTAAAAGCCAGATTCCCTTCAGCCCAGTGACAGTGTGGGGCCAGCACAAAAGGTCTGTGTCCCAGACTTGAAGCTATGTGTTCCCATGTCATTGGAAGCTCCTTCCCTCCCAGGCCACCGGGATGTGTGCTGGAGCATCCAGAAACCCCCTTCCTCAGGGCGTCATGAGGACCCTCTGATCTCCCTACCCGCCACCCTGCCCCTGATTTTATTCAGCGAGTTTCATTTGGCGCCCCTGTCAGTAGTCTCAGGAAGAGCTCTCCAGTGGGGCCAGATTTGGGAGCACAGGTGCGTGACCCCTCCCTCCAACCCCTGGAAATGCTCAAAGCCAGCGCACAGCTAGGCTGACTGTGACTCGGCCTTTTGACCTTGAGTCTGCTGCTCCCGCTGGAGGGTCAGGGCCTCGGTCTCCACTTGCTCAGCCTCAGGGGCGGCTGCCCTGGCTTGTGGTTCTGGCCCGGCCTCCGGTTTGCCGAACGCCAGAACGAGAGATGCTCAGATAACCCGTCTCCCCCGCAGCCCTTTGGGCTCTTCCCAGTGTCTGCGTTCATCCTCTGGCCCCCCCACCTCCGTGGGCCCGCTCTGTTCCCCCAGCGCGGGTATGTTCATCCGCCTGGAAACCCAACAACTCATGTCCTCCTTGCGCCCCTGTGAAGGAAGATCCCCTCCAGAGCTGGGTTTTTGAGTGTGCGGCACTCCGGAGATGTCGTGGGTTACCCGGAGGTCCAGAGGGCAGTGAGGACGTTCCTCTGACCGCTAAGAAAGTTCCGTGTCCTCAGTTTGAGGCTGGGATGCCATTGTGTGTTGTGCCTGTCCTCCCAGGCCTTTGTCTGTGTCTGGGTTTGAGGACTCTGGAAGACTGGCTGGCACTGGGCATGGACTTCTCACACCCAGCCATGAAACCCAGAGGGGGCGGCTGCCCTGTGGGGGTCTGCACGCCTCCCAAGCCCGCGGGGCTGACAGGTGGGCGCTGTGTGTCGAGGTCGTGGCTGAAATCAGCAGACCCGGCTCCTTGCTGCATGTTGGCACATGCTGGAGAAAGTCTTTTACTTGTTTGGGGACAGTGGGCAGACCGTGTGCAGGTGCCTGGGCAGACAGGAGGCCCGCAAAGGCCCCCATCCCCTGCACCGTGCCTGCTAGGGGCACATGCCAGAACACCCGTGGCCACAGAGTATATAGCAGGGTTCCCACCTGGCTGGGGTGGGGGCCGGAGGGCTGCCTGGAGTAGGCGATGCTAGAGAGAATGGGGAGGTAAGAGCTGAGTTAGGCAGAGAGGGAAGGGGTGGTGGGCAGGACTGGAGTAGAGCTGTGGACAGGGGAGCGAAGGGGTTCCAGCCGTGAAATGGGGTGTTCAGCAGGGAACCTGGACCCGCATTCCATTCACTGGGGGGTTGATGCTCCAAGGCTCAGTCTGTCCCCATCCCATGGATTGATTCATCAGCCGGTACCTGGGGCAGATAACGAGGGGGCTCGTCATTTTCTGTGAGTAAGGACAGGAAGTGGGCCCCCACCCACAATACAGGCAAGAAGGGGAGGATGAGGCTCCAAGCTGCCCCTCCTAGGAAGATGGCCAAGATTAACGCATGGTCCTGCTCTCCAGCGCCACCTAGCGGTGGGAGCAGGGGGGTGGGCGGGGAGGAGAAAGGCGCTGGGAGCGGAGTCTGGACCTGACACCCGGTGCACCAGCCCCCGGTGACTGTTCTCAAGCCTCGTGGGGATGCTGTGGCATTCTGGAAAGATGCCAGCTTGAAGTCAGGTTCACTTGGGTTTGCCTCCCCACTCAGTCCATTCCAGGTCCCTTGAGCTTCTTAGAGCCTCCATACTCCAGCTGTGAAGGGGGTGGTGATGTCACCCTGCCAGGTTCCCGTGGGGTGAGCAGTGATCGTGGGGCAGAGCCCCATCATGAGTCTCACACTGGGTTCAGCCCTAGTGGGGTGTGGGTAGGCACCCCAAAGGCGTATTTCACTGCCAGTGTAATATGGATGAAGGGAAGGTGGGTGGTGCCCCTGGTGTCCAGGTCCGGGTATGGCCCGAGGGGCTGCGTGGAAAGCGGAAGAACCAGGGCCAGGATTCTAGGCTTCCAGACTCGTTCTCCTGTTCCTCGGGGCTGTGGCCTCAGGTCAGTGTGTTGGCCACCCAGGGACCCTTTCTGCGTCTGCAACACCTGCTTGGCAAGGCCTTGAGGATTAGCGAGGATTAGCAGTAACGAGCTCCAGGCGTCCAGCCCAGTGCCAGCACATAGTCCATGCTTAGAAAAAGTCGTGGTGAGGAGAACGATCACTAGACATCCCCGTTTCTCTTCCTTGGGGCACGGCAAATCCGACGCGGAGGTTCCTCGGGGTAACTTTGTCGTTCTTGCTCTGTTGCTTGCTGACCGTGTGGCTGACGGAGTTGCCCGGCCCTCAGATGGGAGACGAGACGGGGATTCTGGAAGGGCTGGATGGTTGGGGCCGTCACTGCTACACACTGGAATCCATCTGGTTACAATTTTCTCCTTTGCTGATCCCTGTGGAGAATCACGGGCCGGCCAGGAACCCAGAGTAGGAAGTGGGGGCTGGGGCTGGAATCCCAAGTTGAGTGGCCACAGGAGGGGTCTTATCCAGGTTGCCCCCTCCTAGTGAGGGGAGTTACTCTGGGACCATGGAAGCTCATAGCTTAGTGTGAACCTAGAGACAAGCCTCTGACAAGTTGAAAGCAACACGGGCAGGATGCAGGCCAGAGCTCCAAGCAAGGAGGGGCCGATCTTCTCAGCCCTGCTAATGGCTCAGGCTGGAGTTTACCATTTTCATGGCTTCTTTTCCTCCTCCTCAAAAATCCTCTTAAAGAATTTATAATCTGACCTTCAGAAAGCAATTTGTAAAACTTAAAAGAGCTGTATTAGGAAAGACCCAGTAGCCAGCATTTCTGAGGTTAACATTTAGGGTGCCTTGAGAGGGAAGATTTAAGGCGTGCATACTCTCTCTCTCTTTCTCTCTCTGGGCCTCAGCCTTCTCTTTCTCTTCACACAGTCTCCTTCTGGGCAGTGTCCCTGGCAGCCAAGGGGTGGTAACTGGAGCATGACCCAGCAGGCTGGGCCACAAACCACAGGGCTGGGCCTCGTGGATCATCCAGGCTGTTAAGATCCTGACCACGCGATTCCTTCCGACCCACAAGAGGAATGTCAAAGTGTTCCAGAGCCTGGGATGGGACTGAAAACATCCTCTTTATCCCCTCAGCAGGGCCGACCCCTGAGGCTCGTGGTCTTGGCAGCCCTGGTTGGCAGGGCTCTGGACCTGAGGGTGTACCGCGGGTGGACGAGAGGGGGTGGAGTCCTGCCTCAGCCTGTTCCTGGGGCTTCTCTCCAGAATGACAAGAGAATGGAAGTCAGGGAAGTGCTAGCAGGGAAGGCTGTGAGCATGAGACAGCCTGGGGGGTGGCCCGAGTGGCCATGCCTTCCAGAAGAAGGGATTGGGCCTGGAGGACCTTCTTTCTCTGGTGTGTGCACACTTCCAGTAACTGCATTTTCACAGAAAATAGGGTGTTCTGATCCAGCTTGTTGAACTGAAAAATTAGGGCACGTTGTTCTCTTGTACACGGTGAGATGGAAACCAAGACGTGCGGTCCCAGGGACCTGGCCGTTCTCTGCGTGACGGCGGCCCCTCCTCAGTCCAGACATCCTGGCTAACGAAGACTTTTGTGTCAGGCAGTTTGCCAGATGCAGTAGCTATGATTTCTGTGATGTTTCAGTAAGTGTAGGGTAGAGCAGCACAGGATCACTGAGGTTGGAACTGACCGGGAAAATCAGGGCCATATTTATTTGTGTCCATTTACGAAGCACATAGTAGGTGTCACGTGCTGGGTCCTGGAGATAAAACCGAAGAGCCATCGCCCGGCTCTTGGGAGGTGAGAGCTCAGAAATGCCTAGTGTGAGAAAGAGCTTGGGGTGCTCTGGCTTTCGGGTCAGGGGAGCGGTGTGGAGCCCATTGAAGAGGGAGTGTCCAGTTCTCTGGTGTGCGATGCCTACGGGAGCTCTACCAGAACATCACGCACACTTCACGTTTCCCTCCCTCCGTACACGCTCGGCTAATGCTTCCATCGGACAAATCAAAACCCTGTCCTTGGACAGGGTACAGGCCACACAGAAGTGGGCAAGCTTAAGTCACATGAAGGAGACTCTAGTGCCACCTGCTGGACAGACCCACCAGGCCCTTCCTGAAGCAGCTGGGACGTGTGTGTATGCGTGCACGACGGCTTTCAATGAGGCCAATTTTGTTTTCGCTACTTACTACGCTATGGAGTCATGGACGTGTCCTCACTGAGCTTTGATCTTCCCGCTGGTAGAACAGGAGAACAGAGTGGGACAATGAAGTGAGCTAATGGAAGGAGAAGCCCTCATGCACCCAGCATAATGCTAGGCACCATCCCTCAGTGGCTCCCAAATCCCCAGGAACACTCCCATTTGGCTTGGACCTAGGTGTCTCTGGGAGTAGGCAGCCCCTCAGCAGCACCCTTCTTCTGCTTACCTTCTTTCCCATCTCTCCCCTCTGTGTCCAGGGCCCCTCCCATGCGTGACTCCTCACCTACCATGGAGGATCATCGCCCAGGGAGGGCCATGGCGCTCACGCCCAGGGATGTCCTTTTTAAGTGCTCAGAATGGTAAATGGCCAAGTAGATGAAATGATTCCTACCAGCCCTGATAAAGAGCTGGAAATAGGATGTAAAAAGAGACCACACTGACAGTAAATGCCAAGTGTAAAATAAGTCCAAGTGACCCAACATGAGGCATGGAAACTTAAAAGAGCTGAAAGGGAGACGTGATGAAAGACTAGGACAGTACATGTTCCTGGCTGGAGAATCCCAACACAGTCAAGATGGCAGAACTTACTGGGACATGCTCTGCCAAGTCCCATAGGGCTCGGCACTTTGGCTCCACTTCCTAAGGTAGCTCCCATCAGAGTGTGAAGGCGTAGCATTCAGGAAGCAGAAGATAGTTCATGTCCCCATCCTCTCACAGGAAGTTAGAACCTGTCTCTATCTCCATCACAGGGAGTTAGGAGCTATCGTCATCCTGTCACAGGAAGTTAGAACTATAACAGGAAGTTAGAACTTCTTTCCATCCTGTCACAGGAAGTTAGAACCTATAATAGGAAGTCAGAACCTCTTCCCACCCTGTCACGGAAGGTAGAACCTGTAACAGGAAGCTAAAAGCTCTTTCCATCCTACCATGGGAAGTTAGAAGCTATCATCATTCTGTCACAGGAAGTTAGAACCTATAACAGGAAGTCAGAACCTCTTTCCATCCTGTCACAGGAAGTTAGGAGCTATCATCTACCTGTCACAGGAAGTTAGAACCTGTAACGAGAAGTCAGAACCTCTCCCCATCCTGTCACAGGAAGGTAGAACCTGTCACAGGAAGTTAGAACCTATAATAGGAAGTCAGAGCCTTTCCCCATCCTGTCACAGGAGGGTAGAACCTGTCACAGGAAGTTAGAACCTCTTTCCATCCTGTCACAGGAAGTTAGGAGCTGTCATCATTCTGTCACAGGAAGTTAGAAGCTGTAACAGGAAGTCAGAACCTCTCCCCATCCTGTCACAGGAAGGTAGAACCTATAACAGGAAGTTAGAAACTCTCCCCATCCTGTCACAGGAAGGTAAAACCTGCCACAGGAACTTAGAACCTCTTTCCATCTTGTCACAGGAAGTTTAGAAGCTATAACAGGAAGTCAGAACTTCTTTCCATCCTATCACAGGAAGTTAGAAGCTATCATCATTCTGTCACAGGAAGTTAGAAGCTCTTTCCATCCTGTCACAGGAAGTTAGGAGCTATCATCATTCTGTCACAGGAAGTTAGAACCTGTAACAAGAAGTCAGAACCTCTCCTCATCCTGTCACAGGAAGGTAGAACCTGTCACAGGAAGTTAGAACTTCTTTCCATCCTGTCACAGGAAGTTAGGAACTATCACCATCCTGTCACAGGAAGTTAGAACCTGTCTCCTTCTCCATTCCAAGCCCTGACTGTCCCTGTGGACACACAGGAACCTGGGCCTGGAGCACAAGGCTCAGCGAGGGGGTTGAGGAACAGACCTCACTGCCTGAACACAAATCTGGCTTCCTCACTCACTGTGACCTTGGGAAGGCCCCCGACTCTTTCAGGCTCAGTTTCCTCACCTGAAGAATGGCACTCAACCCACTGTCACAGTGCGGTTACAGTGATCACACTAGAGAAAGCTTGATGACGAATGGCCAAGCACTTGATAGATGGCAGCAGCCATGACTGCTAGTGGCGGAGATGATCACTCCCAGGGGCATCTCCGTGACCCACCAAGAGCCCTGTATGGCCCTGACCGCTGTCTGGGTGAGGGGCCAGGCGCCTGGACGACCCTCAGCGGGCAGGGTGTGCCTGGTGAGTGTGGCCCGGGGTGGGGCTCTGCCAGTGAGCGGGGACACGCCTCGCTCCCGGCACAGCCCTAGACCCCAGCCACCCAGCGCCCCCTGAGGGTGTTGGAAGAGGCTAGTGGCTGAGTCAGCGGCCCGGAGGTCCACGGCACCTCCCGCAGGTGAGTGAGGGGGGCTCTTCCTGTCGGCTGAACTGGCCAGAGGGGTGGCGGGAGGCCCCGCACAGCGAGCCCCCCGCTTTCCCTCATGCTCTGTTGTTCCTCCGCTTGCTGAATTGGCTCTAACCCTCTTCTTGTCTCTCTGTCCACTTTTCTTGCAGCCGCTGCGAGCGCTTGCCTTGCCATGAGAATCAGGAGTGCCCCAAGCTGCCTCTGAGAATAACCTACTACCACCTCTCTTTCCCCACCAACATCCAAGTGCCCGCGGTGGTTTTCCGCATGGGCCCCTCCAGTGCCGTCCCTGGGTACAGCATGCAGCTGGCTATTACTGGCGGCAATGAGGAGGGCTTTTTCACCACCCGGAAGGTGAGCCACCACAGTGGGGTGGTGGCCCTCACCAAGCCCGTCCCTGAGCCCAGGGACTTGCTCCTGACCGTCAAGATGGACCTCTTCCGCCACGGCACCGTCAGCTCCTTTGTGGCCAAGCTTTTCATTTTTGTGTCCGCAGAGCTCTGAGCACTTGCTTTGGGGCGCCGGGGGCTCCCCCTTGTCGCTTTCCTAACCCTCCCCTCCGGGATTTTAATAAAGTTTTAGCAGGCGATCCCTATACAGCATGCCTCGCGTGCCTTGGTTTTATTTCGCATGGTGGGGATTCTGTGCTGTCTCTCACCTTGGGGGGGGGGCGGGGAGGGGGGCAGGCACCTGCCACTGCCTGGCGCCCCCATGCGGTGACGAAGTGTTTTTCATACAGTAGCGTGCATCTGGGGGTCCCTGTTGATGGAGGTCACCATACACCCCACCAGGGAGCCCAGGGGCGGGGAGAAGAAAGCTCGCGTGTATCATTTCAGATGAAGGATCTCTTCGTTTTGTGTTGAGCCCAAAGGATGAGGCGATCATTGAAAGATTATTGAGCTCCTTCCTCTCTTATTTTACAAATGTGGAAACCGAGGCCCGGAGAAGGGAAGGGGCTCGGCCAAAGTTTTGTGGCCCGTGTGTGGCAAAGCCAGGCCATGGGACTAGGTCTTCTGGCTCTCCTTGGTTTCCTTGCTCTGTCGCAGGGAGCTGAGCATTTAATGGAGTCAGAAAAACTCTATCCTGAGATTCAAGCCTCTCGTTCTGTTTGTCTTGATGAGAGGCCTGAACTTGTGGGGAAAAGCCCCCAACACAGCTGCAGAATCTTGGATGCAGCTCTTGCCTAAATGAGGGTGGTTGCCTCTACTGGGGATTTTGCCCCCATGCCGGGAGGCGGTTAAGGACGACACAATAAATGTGCCGCTCATGGGAACCACTGAGGGTGCTTCAGGTCCTTTGTGATCCTTACCTCCAGGGGGTGCAAGGCAGGTGTCTCATCCCCGTAGAGACTCAGAGAGGGCGAGTGATTTGCCCAAGATCACACAGCTGGTATTTGAACCCTGGCTTGCTGCCTCCACAACTCTGACTATTCCTTTCTATCACAATACCTTCAACATTGGCCTTGACCCACCCGCCTCTCTTCATCTTCCCCACCATGATTCCAGCCAAACCATCATCACAAGTCCCTAGGGTGCCTTTCAGGCCCTGTATAATTTAGTCCTTGCATGCATCTCCAGCCTGACTTCGAATTATTCTCCCCTTGATCACTTCCCTTGAGCCACACTGCTGAGTTCTTTGCTGCCTCAGGCCCTTTGCACATGCTTTGTACCCTTGGCTTGAAAGTTGGTTAAAGCTCAGCTTAAGTGTTCCTTTCTCAGTGAGGCCTTCCTCAACACCATTGCGTTGTCTCCTCTGTCAGTCTTTCTCATAACACTTCAACATTATGCTTCTCACAGTTTGCATTTCCCATTTGTCTGTGTTTCACATCTGTCTTCT
>NC_138373.1:156351402-156393766 GCF_054177405.1 Leptonychotes weddellii
AATTGGACGTTTTATTAGCTAAAGAGGGAGGCAACGTGGTATAGAGGGAAGAGCTGTGGAGATTAAATGAGATAATTTGTGCAAACTCTCTAAGCACAGAGAATCTGGGAAGATGCAGCAGCATAGTGTTTGAAGCTCTCTGGATCCAAACCCAAAGATCCCAACCCAACCCAAGATGGCTGGGCAAAAAATTTGAAAATCCACAGAAAAATATGCCCAACTAAACAAGATGACATGATATCCCTACAAGCCCCAAGATAACAGTTTATGTCCACCTGCATGGTCTTGGCACCTGTGCAGAAGAAAGCAGTGGGAGACTCCAGAATAGTCAACAGGTATTCCCTGGAAAATACAGTAGAAAAATTTTGGAGCAGCAGCTGAGACTGGGAGACATTTTACTCATTCCATTCCAGTGTGTGCAAGGAGCTCACGGAAGCGTTGAGGGAATGGAGCCATCTAGCCCCTAGGAACTCTTGGAACTGAGCCAGCAGGGCTTGCCTTAAGATCAGGATCTCACACTATGAAGAAGCTGCTGGAAGAGAAATGCAGAGTTAAGTAGGAAAGAGACAATAGACTCTGGATAAAGAAAGTCCAGGTAAATGTAGAGGAATCTCAGAAAGCACACTGCCCCAAATGACAGGTAAGGGAGCTCTGTGAAGTCAGGAAAACTGCTGTGAATATGCCCTTTTCTAAAATTTCAGGAAAATTAATAACACTTGAAAATGACCAACCAAAAAGAATCAACATTGAATCTCATACAAAATTATGTAAGAGAAAGGATAATAAGGAACAGAATGACATTCCTCTGCACAATGAAAACACACCAGAAAGATATGCTCAGAATCCAGATCAAAACTGTAACCTGTATCAAAACAAAGTAAAAGCATTAAGAAAATGCTAAAAAATGGATGAAAACTGTAAGTCAGAATTAGGAAAAATTGAGAAATACAGTGACAGAACCCAGGAAATAATATAAAATTAAAGCAAAAAGCAACTGCAGAAATAAATATTTGAGAGAAGGAGGGACCAAGAAGAAGACAAATTTTATAAATCAAAAAAGAAATAGAAGAGATGAAAAAGCTTGAAGAGAAAGTAACAGACATTGAAGACACGCAAAGAAGACCCAACATACAGATAATAGAAATCTCTGAGGAACGAACCCACAACAAAGGAAAGAAATAAGTATTAAAAATGGTAACTCAAAGAAGTTTCCAGAAATTAAAAAAAAGGATTTGAAAATCCACATTGAGAGAACACACAGCATACCTGAACATACCTATTCAGAGCAGCAAATATGAAGACATAGCCTCGTAAAATTATCAGACTTTGAAGAAAAGACAAACATCTAGAGGGCATCTAGGCAAAACCAGCAACGACTTTGAAGGGGAAAAATTATATTGTCATCAGACTTGTTCACAGCAACACTTATGCTAGAAGAAGGTGAATACTTAGGATCCTCAAGAAAACATAGGCCAAGGATTATATACCCAACAAAACAGACTTGTGTGGACAAAGGACACAAAGTATTACCAACACGAAAAAGTATCAACATGCTGGCATTAGGCATAGTTACTCTTCCAGCTACAACTAAGTGAGTGTTATAAGGAAATGGTATACTATGAATTGCTATATGTTCAAACAATGTAGATATAGCACATCCATTAAAATAGGTGGAATAGGGAGAACATATCCAAATAAACATTATTTTAAGTCCTTGTGTCAGTGGTGGTAATTTTAGGTATTGCTCTTCTGAGACTACTGTGTCAGAATATAGAATAACTACATCAATAATTATGGGATATTCTAACATCTCCTGTGTTCCTAAGAACCAGGATTCTGTTATGGAAGAAAAGAGATTCCTTTGTAATATAGAAGAGATTAAAAGTCTGTGTCGTTCTTGCTTTGAATCAGAAATATCAGTAGGAACTCATGATATATTTTCCCTTTAAAAATCCACTGAAGAGGCCTGGAAGCAATGGCCAACCTAGAAGCACCCACCATACCTGGTATCTAGGGTGTGGTCTTGAAATACCATTTTCCACTAAAAACCAAAACAAACAAACACAAAAAACCAAGACTTCTTGGAGAAGTAGCTGGGGCAGGAAAAGTACAAGATGAGGCTGGACCACCCTGTTGGACCACAGAGTAAGAGACCTACTGAAGATTCCTGGAGCCACTCTGATCTTCCCTCTGACCAAAGATGGGAAAGCTTGAGTTCCAACAAAGGATAATAATTGCAATGGATTGAAATCCATCAAATAGTTTAAATCCATGAGTTCATACTAATATTTTAAAAAATCAACTGGTAACCTCTGGTGATGATGGAGAGAGAGCAAGTTCATGATCCTGAAAACCTATGAAAATAAGGCAAGAATCAGGCATTGATCTTGCTTTTCTTCTATGAATGATACCTCCTGGTAACCAGATAGCGTATGAGGGGCAGCGCTCTTTACAGAAGTATTCCAACTAACACACTAAAAAGAAATGATAGAATCGGACTACCAGCATGTTGCAATCCCCGATGGATCAGTGGATCTAGGCCCTGAGCATCAACAGCTGCTGACATCACAGAGAGAGAGACAACCAGACACCAAGTGCCCCCCAATGGAAGAGACACCACCAACTGTCATCTTGCCAAAGGCACTGGGCCTGCATCTGATCAGATCTGGATCCAGCGGCCAGTGTGCCAGAAATGCAGAGGACAGATCGACAGTCGGCATCGCACCACGAGGATGCAATCAGTGAGCCCACATGTAGGAAGCTCTATGGTTCAGAGGCTTCCAGTTCCTTAACAGATCAACTGTCTGGGAAATGAAGGGATAGAGAGGAAACCTGTAGATTAAAAAGGACTTGGGACACAGCACGTTTTTCTCATGACTGTCTTGAGGCATGCACCGTGTGATAGGAACTATAAAGAAACCCAGGTAGGCGACGCTGGGGCCATCAGGACAGGGGTCCTGGGAGGGGTGGGGCGGGCAGGCAGGCACTGAGATTGGTGTGGGCACACGAAGGGGCCTCAGATGGCAGATGGAGGATCTCTTTCTTGACCTGAGCGGTGATGATACTACTCATTAAACTACATCTTTGTTCCGGGTAGGTTTTGCATCTGTGTTTTATTTTACAATAAAGAGGATTTAAAATATGGCTAGCAAACAACCTCCCCCCTCGTCTCTCCCCTCCCGGTCCGTCGCATGACACTGTGGGTTTGACCTCTTTGTGCTGGGCACCGAGCTGGGCGCTACCTATGCGGTCTCTCACTACCCCTGTGACCCACCTGACCGGGGGGCTCCGGGGAGGCGGGACCGTGTCTCCCATGTTTGCTTCGGCGTCCCTGGTGCCTCGAACCCAGCAGGCCTTCAAAACACACTTGTCAAGCGGGTGAATCCGCCTGCAGTTGTAGAAGCCGAAGCTCAGTCCATACAGTTTGGCAAATAGCAAAGCTTCGCTTATCCACAGCCAGGGCAGATGGGGACCGGAGTGTGGGTCCTGGTCCAGTTGGCAGGAAGGGCTACGCGGCATCCCAGGCGAGCAGCTCGGCTGTGGAGGCCGCTGCGCTTCTCTGGCAGGGCCGTCTCTGGGACAGGCGCTCCCCGCCGGGCCACCTGCGGCTCCTCCTGGAACCTGGGTCTCTGTGGGAGTGGCAGTTCCGACTTTCCCATCCTCCTCTTGTGCTGTGGTTCCCCTCAGGCTCCGCCAGGAGAAGACAGACACCGTCCGCTGCATCAAGTCCTGCCGCCCCAACGACGTCACCTGCATGTTGGACCCGGTGCACACCATCTCCCACACTGTCGTGTCGCTGCCCACCTTCCGAGAGTTCACCCGCCCTGAAGGTGAGTGGCGACTCCCACGGCTGGAATTGGCGCGGGGGCCCCAAGGCTAGAGAAGCGTCCCTGCGAGGCAGCCTCCTCTGGGGCTTCCCAGCGCTTGAGCCGAGAGCTTGGCCCCAAGGAGCTACTCCCTGGGAAAGCCGTGGATTTGCCTCTGCGTCTCCCAGTGTGCCCAGAGCACACAGCACCATGCCGGCCCGTTCCGGGCTCTCAGCTCAGGAGGAGGCTTCTTCTGGGTGGTGAGCGTTGGCTCTGTGCCAAGCGCTGGGGCGTCAGGGAGGGCTTCTGGGAGGAAGTGACTTCCACGCTGGGGCCCAGATGGTCAGTAGGAGGTAAGTAGTAAAAGTGGGGAACAGGGAGAGAGGAGGGTGCCAAGTGGAGCAGAACTCATCTGGAAGGTCTGGAGGTCAGTTTAGGGGGCGGTGGGTATTTGAGGAATGAAGCCAAGTTTTTCTGGCTGGAGTGGGAGACGCTTGGCAAGAGACAGGCTGGGAAGATAAGCCTTGACTTGGGGTTGGGGCTTCCACTGCAAGGCTTTTGGGAGCCATCATAGGGCTGTGCCTGGTACTATCTGCGTACAGAAATGTCACCCTGGAGACCGAGGGCCTAGACTGGATCCAGGGAGCCCAGGAGTGAAGTAGGGGCCCAGGCGGCTCCTGGCCTGCTGTATAGACCTGCCGTCATAGCACCCCTTCCGCTGGGGTGGGACCTGGGGCACCCCACCCTCCTGGCAGCCATACACCTTGCTTCTGGGTGTGCAGCCCCCATGCTGAGGCCACCCCTTCCTCCGTGGGGTCTTCATCCCTGGCCTTGCCACGTGATTGATTCACGCAGCAAACATTTATGGAGCCTCCTAGGTGTCAGGCCCAGGGCCAGGCTCTGGGGCGCAACGGTAAGGAAGAGCTCCCTGAACCTCCGAGGGGAGATGTGCCTGGAGTTGAGCCAGTGGGACTAAAGCCCACGTTTACACACTGTGATGGCATCCCACGGGGTGACACAGGGGCACGTGCCAGAACATAACACCTGGTTGTGGGGGGCGTGGGGGTGACGAGGGCAGGAGATGCTCCCCAAGGACATGGTCACCTGAAAGAGTGGGTGGCCCCCTGCTCCCCTCCTCACTGACTCATTATTCTAGAAAAGGAGAGGCACAGAATCTCTGCAGGATGGCATGGACTTGGACTGGAGAAAATCCACTGACTGGTGTTTGCCTTGTGCCAAATGACCGGTTCCACCAAACCACATACAAATCCTTCCCAAACCCCTAACGGCTGGTTTTGTGGCCTCTTGAGCAGCGCTGGTCTGGAAGTTGATTCTATAGGGAGTTGAGCGTGGCTGGAGATGCCTATTAACATCTGGGGCCCAGGAAATCCTGACCTTGACCTTTAGTGCTGAAAGGACCCTCAGTGGGCACTGACGGACTGCCTCCTTCACTCTACAGATGACGAAACGGAGGCCCAGAGGGAAGACGCCTCCAGATCACCCAGAGCCAGGGTAGAATCGGGGCCTTGTGCCCCCAACCCAGGGGGGTTGGCCCCGCTTTACACGGGGCGGCCAGGAGATGGACACAACCACCAAAATGCCCAGCCTACCCCGAGAAGTGGCTTTTTTGGCCCACGTCACCATGGGGCAGGGGACCAGCCTGCTCTCTTGCCCTTGCTGACCTCTCTCCATTTGTCCCCGCGTCCACCGCCCTTCCCCTTCTTCCCAACTTCATGAAGATTTACAGCTAATTACCAAGTGCCCCTCAGCCCTGCCACTGCTGCCCATTAGCCGCAGGACCTCAGGGAAGATCCAAAGCTTCTCCAGGCCTCAGTTTCCCCGCTGATCACAAGGGGGATAGGCGATGACCTGTGAGCCCTCAGGACCCCTCCTCTGCCTTCTCGGTGCAGGGCTCACCGGCCCTGGGTTCTTGGGACCCGAGGGTGCATCT
Source organism: Leptonychotes weddellii (assembly GCF_054177405.1). Taxonomy (NCBI): domain Eukaryota; kingdom Metazoa; phylum Chordata; class Mammalia; order Carnivora; family Phocidae; genus Leptonychotes; species Leptonychotes weddellii. The sequence goes on from NC_138373.1 coordinate 156,357,160, forward strand.
CCGGGGGCTCCATGATGTGCTTCCCTCCCGCAGAGATCATCTTTCTCCGGGCCATCATGCCCGTGTATCCTGCCAACCATGCCGACATCATCTTCGACATCACCGAAGGGAACCTGCGGGACTCCTTTGATATCATCAAGCGCTACATGGATGGCATGACTGTGGGTGAGTGGCTGGAGACGTTCAGGTTCTCCCAGCCAGCGGCCTCGTGGAGGCCCGTGGTGCCAGGCTGCTGGGAAAACCTCTCTGGACCAGCCGAGGTCCCATCTGAGTCCCCCTCCTAAATCCCTCCTATTCTTCAGGGCCAGCTGGAACCCCCTCCTGCCCCCTCCCAAGGCAGTCACAGGCAAGGAGTGGGCTCTGCTCCTGGCTGGGCTCCAGGTCTCCGGGGGCGACGACAGAAGGAATAGCAAACGGGGGGTCTGAGCCCGTGCTTTGGCCTCGGCCCCGGACCGCTTGCCTTGCCGTGCGTCCAGGCGGTGTCCCGCCCGGCAGGTCACGCGCACAGCCCTTGAGCGAGGAGCCTGCTGGCGCCTTCCACCGAGGTTCAGCGCCTCGGGAGCACGGAGGACGGCTGGGGGGTGGACAGGGAGGGGAGGGATGCCAGCGGAGGCGGGAAGCAGGTGAGTGTGGGGAACCGGCTCATAAACCTCTCCTGCACTGTTGAGTTTTAGAGACCTCAAGTTCGTGGGGAATGGAAACCATCCCAGCTACCATTTTGGACTTAGATTTAGACTCTGAGTATATTCAAAGCAGATGAGCAGCCGAAGGCCAGGCCCTGTCCTCGCGTCGGCCTCAGTTTCTCCATTGCGAATGGGGGGGGGCACGGGCTTTGTGGTGTCCTGGGTCGTGGATTCTGTGAGGTGTTGACCAGAAGGAGCGTCCGAGCGGGTGGCCCTTCAGCCGAGTTTTGGAACAAGGTCTCTAGGTGGCGCTGTTGGATCTCAGAACCCTGGTCCCTGCGCCCGGACACCCGCTGCCAACCCCAACCGTTGTTAAACTGGCAGCTGGAGACAGGGGATCGTTATTCCCCTGTTGCCAAAGAGCCATTTATAGCGACTTTACAAGCTCTTAAATGGGTTTGCATGTTGTAAACATGACTGAGTCATTTAGGGGCTCCCCACCCCCAGCCGCCTCCTCCGCTAGTTGGCAGCAGGAATAATTAGTTAATTACAATTAATGGTACATTAGTCCTAGCTGGGATCCCAAGGGGAGGGCATGCAGTTTGGCTGTCAGCAGTCATAAAACTTGCTGCTTGCCCTTGAGTCACTGCCCACCCTGGGCCTCAGTTTCCCCCATGTTAGATGATGAAGCCCTGCAGGGCCCCAGGGATGAGGGCAGACGGGAGGAGGGAGGGTCAGGCTTCGTCCCGCTTGGGTGGGGTGGTGGTGAGCTATTCGAGACACTGGCGTCCAGAAGCCCCCCTCCTAGCAGCCCCGTGCTTGATGCTAGGCCAGCGGGCGCCATGCAACATGGCCTCGTGGGGGTAAATCTCGGCCTCGCGGGGGTAAATCTCGGCCTCGCGGGGGAAGTCACAGCTTCGGAACCATAGGAACTGGACTGAGAGCCTTCAGCTTCACGCAGTTACTCTTGCCCTTTTGCTCCTTTCCCGAGCCCTCATCTGTACCGGGCCCTGGGCTGGACACTGCAGGGACAGGTGAATAAACACCATGCAGACCCTGCCCTCGGGGCCTTTGCCATCCAGGGGGGAAGAGAGATGGCCCCACAAGCAGATCATCAAAATCTGACACTCCAGAGACTGACAAGCCTCCGTGGCCCCAAGAGAAACCTCTTGGGGGTGGCTCCTTGCTGCGTTTTCGCCTTGCGTTCCCAGCTAAATCCCTCCTGGGTGACCTGCGCCCGGGGGTTGGGCAGCGGCTGGGCCCGGATCCAGTGCCCACCAGCGCATTTTTCTAGCCGCATCTGTACACCAGACAAAATCGACCTGGGAGCCTCTGTTTCTCGGCTTCCCATCCACTGGGGCAGAAAATCTTGGCGTGTCGAAGCCTGGAGGCTCCTGGAGACCATCTCTTTCCAACTCCTTTGTAGAGGGGGAAACCGAGGCCCAGAGAGGCGTGAGGGTGTGCCAGGCTTCTCACAGTGCCTCAGGGCAGAGTGGGGAACAGAACGGAGCCCCTGGGAATGGAATGTGGATCAGGTCACAAAGAAAGAGCGGCTGTCCCTCACTGCGCTCGGTCACGCGTGCCCTGGTCTTTGGAATCCGGGCTGGGACTGCGTGGAGGAGGGCCCAGGCTGGCCCCGGAAAATTCGTCCTGCTTCCGGTGGGCCTGGCCTCCTCCGCTCCTCGCTCTGATTGCAGGGCATCCATCTGGCCAGGACCCCGTGCCGGGGTCCTCATGCCAGTGTCATCTCCTGGGTAGAGGACTGAGGCCAGGGGAGTCCAGATGGCAAGGTCCCACTGGGGTAGGACCCGGACTGTATGTCGGGTTGGACCCTCATCTCTATGCCCACCCGTCGCTGCCTTATTTCTCTGCTTGGGTCTCTTCCCTGGACTTCCTTAACCCCACCTCTTCCCCTCTCCCCCTCTATCCCAAATAACTCCTGTGCACCCCGGGAGCTCTGGGCCACCGGGGGTGGCCATGCTGGTGCGTGCTAGCCCTGGACACGGGCACAACGCTGCAGCTCCAGGCCTGTCCACCTGCGGTGGATGGTTTGCTGCTGGACCTGAGCCCAAGCCTGAGCCGCCCGCAAGTCGCAGCCAAGCTTGTCTACCCCGCACCCAGCTCGGTTCTCACAAACACCTTCAGGGACGGGTGTGATCGTCTCCCTCGGGCAAAGGAGGGAACTGAGTTAAATAACCACCTGGGACCGGGCATCTGAAACCCTATGGGGCCTGGGTGTTTGCAAACTTGTTTTTAGGGGCGCAGTTCTCATTTCAAGCAATGTCTTAGAAACCCTGTATGTCAGTGGAAAGGAAGAAATTGTTTTCTGGGGCCACTCATGCCTCCCGTCTGCAGCGTCCAGCGGGATGTGGGGGGGCTCCTAGCTGGGCCCAATGGGAACCAGTGTGCAGCCCCAGCCGCCTGTAGCTCCTGGGAGAGACACTGACCTGCTCACAGGTGTTGGCTGAACACCTGCCCGCTTTAGGCCATGCCCTGTTCGGACACTGGACACCGGGGTCTGGAAGGCTTCCTGGAGGAGGTGAGGTCTGAGCTGAGTCTCGACACATGTGAAGGAGTGACTGACACCTAGTGAGTACCAGGAGCAGGCGTTTCCTCCTCGCCACACCCCTGTGACATGGTGGGACTATCGTTATTCCCAGGTGAGGCAGCAAGGGCCAGAGAGAGCAAGAGCCCGGTGCTCCCCAAACACCCAGGGCCGGAGCCCACTGATGGCTGGGGCCGACTGGGGCAAAGTGACTGAGGGTTTGGGTCCCAGAGAAATACGCTTGTATAAGCTGCCAGGACCCTGAGGCCACGGAGCTCCTTCTTCCCCCAAATAACAGAAGAAGAAAGTGCCCCAAGTCCACTCAGAACCTGAAAGGGCCAGGCCTTCCCCTAATGTATCCTTTAAAAGCCCGTTCTTAGCGGGGATAAAGGCGGCTCTGCAGCAGGGCTGAGCCTGCTGTCGGCCCAAAGCCTGAGCAGACATTCTGTTGCATTCCTCCTTAACCAGCTGTCAGTGAAAAATGAAGAAAGCATTTTTAGCCTCTGCAAAAATGCCCTCTTAATGCCTGAGGTATTCTCGGGCCACGACAAAGCCTTCCTCACCCAGCCCCGGATTCAGGCTTCGCTCTTCGGGCTATTTGCTGCGGTCAAGGGCTGTGCCAGGAAGGGGGTCCTTCTGGTACTAGCTCGGGATGGGGGACTTGCGGGGGCTGAGTCCTGTCAGTCCCCCTGCCGCGGGGGGCCGCCCCCTCCCCGGGCCGCTGGGCCCCAGCTAGCCTCAGCCCTACCCGCCACCCTCCCTCCTCCCTGCTTCTTTTCAACTCTTTTTCCAAGGACAGGAGAATAAAATCGGTCTATCCTGAGGGTCAGCTTTGCCAACATTTCTGTGAAAACCTCCCCAAAGCCAAGAGGAGCTAGACAGTTCGTAGCTTGAGTGGCTTTTTAGACCCACCTTTCGATTTTGTATAGGCCCGCCCCGATCCTTGGCCAGTGGGCACGTGGATGGGAGATTTAGAGGCTTTTTGCCAGTCAGCCCCTCCTGCCACATACCCGTTTCGTGAGCTGGAGGGTGCTCGGGGAGCCTCGGGACAGCACGTCAGCCATGTGGGGCATGAGCTCTATGCAGGCCGGGACCCTGGTTCCCCATCAGGCATGGACATACAGTAGGCGATCGAATATTTACCCAAGGCCACGCTGGAGGGACAGGAGCGCCCTGGCTCACACAGCCTCCAAGGGTCACAGCCTCCCGAGGCACTCCCCCCACCCTGGCAAGAAAGGGCCACCGGACTGGGATGGAGCCGTGACTACAGCTCACGTTTCCTGTTTTTAGTGGAATCCTTCATGCCTGGCCCCTGGTGTGTGAGGTGAGGTTCATAAAATTTGACTGTATTCGCGGACGTCCCTTATAAATAATGACAATAATTAAGGTAAGAACAGCCCTAAAACTACTAGTTAGTGAGCTCTCCCAGCCCCAAAATGGGCTGAAATAAAAGAGATGGACTTGCTAATTGTTCTTGCCTGGTGGGAGTGGGGAGTTCTGTTTTTTCAGTCTTTGCATAATTACTGGGAGGGCTCTAATTTTACTAAAACGAGCAGGAACACAAAAGAACAGATCAGTGTCAGCATCACCTGCGCTGTTAGCCTTGGGCCTCGTGAGATCTGCACTAGTCTTTCCACTTGAACTCTGACGTGACCGTCCCCGCGTTCCGGCTGCAGAGATCCTGGAAATAAACTATTGCGTAGAGGTTTCACGCGGGTATGAATCGTAGCTTCCGGGGCAGGCTGCTCCCCTGAGCTGCCCCCATGTCCCTCCGAGCAGCCGCTCCCCCTTCGCGTTCTGATTAAATCGTGGCGGTCTGCAAGGATCCAATGGTGGCCGCGCTAACGCAGCTCCCTGGTCCCCCGTGGGCAGTTGGCAGTGGGCGTCGGGGCCACCAGGACTGATCGGTTAACCGGCTTGCGCATGCCACAGAGCTTCCTGTGCTGGGTGAGGAGCATGCAGTCTCTGCCTGTAGGGAGGCTGACAGTCGCCGGAGTGGGACAGGAGAGCACCGCGGTGCTGTGGGTGCAGAGTCTGGTCGCCCCTGCCTGGGCAAACTGTCTTCGCATGCTGCCAGGAGGAGGCGGTGCCTGGATGGCTCCGCCCTGGCCAGGTGAAGAATCAGACAAGGCTGTTCCCGGACCTCGTTCCCCCCGCCCTCAGCGTGGTGGTGTTTTGAACATCTTGACCATATCAATTTGAAGGAGGCACTATTCCTGGCCCAGGGGCGGCATGACGAGAGGCAGTGGGTGGGAAGGCACCCCACGCAGTTTGGTACTACCAGAGCAAGGGCGAGAAGAGAGGCTGGGAGGGGTCACAAGGCCGGGCCTCTGTAGACTTCCACGGCCCACAGGGAGCCACTGGAGGTCCGTGACGCTCCTTGGGAGGCCTGCACTGCCCAAGGTGCTTCTAGATCCTTCTGCAGCCTCCTGCAGCCTGAGGTGGTGGTTGTCCCCACTTCGCAGATCAAAAGACTGAGGCCAGGGGGAACTAAGCTGCTTGCCAGGGCCTCTCAGCTGGGGAGCATTTGAGGATGGAAGTTGGACCTGGGCCACCTGTCTCCAGAGCCTCCCACCCCCATGGCCCTCGTGGTGCGCCCTGTTTTCCTCTGGTCTACACCGGCTGACGTCTATACCACTGGCATCTATCTGTCAGCAGCAGTCAGAGGGGATAGGTAGTGAAGCATTTCCTTTCGAGTAGCCACAGTGCTCCCAGCCATGGGGTCTTGGGTCTCAGGCTACCCCTTTGTGAATAAAGAGCCCCTCCAAGCCCACATGGTCAAGAGATGAGGTTTAAACACCACCATGCCAGGGAGGGAGCAGGGTCCTGGAACAGCCTTCTCTGATTCTTCACCTGACCAGTGCGAACTGATTCTTGTTCCCACAGGTGGCCGTGGTGGTTGGGGGGGGGGGCTGCTGCTTGGGACCCTCGGGCCTGCCTCTTCCCCATCTGCCCGCAGGAGGCTGGTAGGGGGGTCCAGGGCTGCAGTGGGGAGCTGCTCAGCCTGGGCCAAGCCACACCCCCTATGGGTACTTGCAACTTAGGGGGATTGTTTGTAGGCTGGGCAGGACTCTGGCTGGAAACATGCTTTAATTATAACCTACAAATCTGGAGAGAAATTCAGATCCCACTCTATTTGTGCCTTTGTTTCTGGAAAAGCCCTCTGGTCTGACAGTGTGTGTGTGTGTGTGTGTGTGTGTGTTTGTGTGTGGTGCGTGTGTGGGTGGGTGTGAGTTTACAGGTGAGTGTATATGGATGTGTGTAGGCATGGGTGTGGCTAAGTGTCTAGGTCTGTAGGAGGATGCAGATGAGCGTGTGTATGCACACAGGGTTTGATTTCTGAGATGTGTGATACTTGCGGGCTTGGAGAAGGGTGACCCGATAATATCAAGGCTCAGCCTCATGTCCCCAGTGCAAAGCCACCCTGGGCCCAGGGCCAGGATCTGGAGGTTTTGCTCACGGTTTTGCCTGGGCGTGGAGAGGTCACCTGGTGCCCCTGTGTACGTTCACTCATTCCCGTGCGCAGAACCCTTTACACGCTCAGCACTTGTGAGCAAAACATTCCTCGTGCTGCCTTGTGGGCTGGCGTCGCTGTTTCTGTAAGAAAAGACTGAAGGGCCGGCCCTGGGTCCTGCAGCCAGCGAGGCAGAGCTGCAGCTGGAAAGCTTGTCTGCCGCGTGCCCGCTCCGTGCTCGGTCTGCCCCGAGCTCCCTAGCCTCATGGGCGGCTCTGAGGGCCCCTGGGTCCCCCCGAGAAACTGATGGGCTCCTGTTCTTGCCCCTGGCACCATGGCAGCTAGTCCTGTGCTCGATAAAGTCAGAATGAATGGAGGATCATGTGATTGTCCCACTCACCTTAGAGATGGTTCCCAATGTTAGGTGTAGAAGGGATATGCCCTAATTATAGACGCCCATTAATGCAATTAGATGAAATGATTATGTGAAAGTTCCTAGCAGTGCCTGGCACGCAATGAGTGTGCAGAAAGTCAGTCCTAGTGGGACCTGAGCCTTCTCCGTGGAAAGGGGTTGACAGTCCCCACTTGCCCCACTGTCTGCCTAAGCGTGATGTGTGCCGACCAGGGCGCGGGCACCCTCGTACAGTATTCCTCTTGAAGCAAACTAAAAACATCTTCACTTTGAAATAGCATTCTGAATTTCATCTGTGAGTATAGGGATTATTACTCTATTGCAAGTTTACTGTTTGAAAATGATCGTAGTTGGGGTGGCCCTTCTGGGGCAAAACGTGATTGAGTCTCTGTGGCCACAGTCTGAGCACTGGACTCGGGGTAAGACATTCTGGGCTTGATTCTTGCTTCCCTGTTTCTAGGTGTGTGACCTCAGGCAGTTTGCATAACCTCTCTGAGTCTCAGTTTTCATCTCAGCAAAATTGCCATAATACTTGCCTTGCTGGGTTGATAACCGCCTGCTGGGAGGACTGGATGTGCGTATTCGAACACAGCTGGGTGGGTTGTTAGGGGATAAATGAGCTGAGGTGAGGAGCCATTTGGAGCTGCAGTGGGTGAGAGCTTGGTGCCCTTGAGGGGATGACAGGGCTGAGAGTGTTCACCCCAAAGCAGCTCCAGCTGCCCGGGAGCCATCCTTGTGGCCTGGGTGGGCGAGGCAGGCCCAGCCAGAAGCAAGATGGTGGAGGCCGTGCCGTCCAAGTTCTGCCATCCTTGAATTATCTTGCTTACTCAACAAGAACATCCCGGGTTCCTACTCTAGGCCAAGCCCCGGGCTGGGTGCTGGGCAGCAAACTTACACCCAAGCCACAGAGCTTTCTTTCATGAAGCTGCCTCCTAGCTTCCCTAGTATCCTGCCATCTGAGCTCCTGTAGGCCTCGTACCTGTTAATGTCTCAGAGGGAGAGAGAAGTGGGGTGTGGCAGGGCTGCCCCGTCCAGCTGAATATGTTGTGTACTGCAAAACCCCAGGGTTTTCAGCCTCTTCCATGTGCAGTGCACAACATACGGGCTAGTACACAGCAGCCCTGGTACAAGAGCTCGTGAGCGAAGATCCCAAGCTCACGGCACCTCTGCCCCCCGCCGAGGGAAGCCTCTTTCAGAGCAAAGCGCTTGCTTGCCCAACCATCTGGCTTCAGGTCACCTTCGGCTGTCCCAGCCAGCGGGGCGCAGATCACCTCTTTAAAATCATTACCCCAAGGGGTTAAACGTGTGCTGCTGACCCTGTCCTGCAGCCTGATTCAGAAAGCTTGGCCCGGGATCAGTACACATTACAGATGACATTCAGAAATTCCACCTAAAAACAACAGTGCGGCTGTCCCTGCCGGGTGACGAGTGATTGGCCCTGTCCCGGCTTTCACGGCAAATCCCAGGGATTAGGCGCTCTCTCTGCTCCCGGAGACGCAGCCTGCCCGTCACTACTGCTGCTATCATGCACCTTTGGAAAAGCCTTTGATATCACCAGGCACACTCATAAATCGTTCTTTATTAAAAAATAAATAAATAAACTGAAGTGTTTTAGCCAAACAGCAGTAGAGGCACGTTGTGGAAACTTAGCAAAGAAAAGTTGGATGATGATCCGAATCTTCCAGCTGCCTCACCTAACAACCATAAATGTGCAAAGGACCCAGATGCCCACCGTCACCCATTATCAGGAGGAGTGTTTCCTGCAGCCTCGATGTAGGGCGTTTCTGGATGGACTCTGCGAGGAACATCTGCTCCGTGGCCGAGACTGGGGACCCCAAGTAGCGTCCTAGTTATCACTGTCATCAGACTAATAGCTAACCCCCTGGGAACCTTGCTGTGTGCCAGCCACTCTTCCAGCATGGTGGAGATGCTACTCACTTTCCTCCCCATCTGCAGACGGGGAAACTGAGGCACACAGCACGTTCGGGCTCAGGGAGCGTGAGTCAGGAGAGCACATGGGGTGTCAGGACTCCATGTGGGGTTCCTGGGCCATGACCTTCCAGGGCGACCTTGGGCAGGGTGAAGTCCAACTCTTCGGGGTCCAGCCCAGTCCTGAAATTCCTCTGCATCTGCATTTCCGAGCATACCCCACCCCCCAGACTGTTCTTGCCAGGCCGACTTGTCCTTCAAAGTTCAGCCGAGACTAATTCCTTGGCGAAGCTTCCATGGGCTGCCAGGGCCCGGTCTGGGGTGAGCACTTCTCCCGAGCTCCCCCGAAGCCTCTTTCCTCACCTTCCCAGCCTCTGCGGCCCCGCCATCTAAGTCTGACTCCCCCAGGGGGCCGAGAGCTCCATGAGGACCCTCACCAGCGCTGGGCAGTGTTTATACCCATGGCATCCAGCACAGTGCGTGCCCAGAACACGGGCTCCGTGCTTGCCAAAGGCAAGAGAAGAGAGGGCGCTGTGTTGCAACCAGAAGTGGGGGCTCGGGGTCCCTACTGTGCACTCAGCAGCTGCACACCGGGCCGGCGTCTTAATTCCTCAGGGCCTTGGTTGCCTCTGAAGAAGGAGGTAATGTCGCAGAGGTCAGGACTTGGCTCACTCTGGTACTCCCAAGTCTCTAATTCTAAGTCCAGTTGGCAAGACTGTGCACACCTGCCTTTCTGTGGTCTTTGCACATCCTGGGGGGACTGTGAGGGGTTCAGTGCGGCGGGGGCAGAGTGCTGAGAACGCGGGGGACCTGAGCAAGGTGAGCTCCACCTGCTGTGAGCTGGGGGCTGGGGTGGGGGAGATGCGATTTTTGGCTGAGCCACACCTCATCCCCAGGATCCGACCTGTGTTCTAGAAGGCTGGCTGTGGCCGCAGTGGGGGCAGCGTGTTGGGGGTGAGGAGGAAGGTGTTGTAAGGTCAGGCCTGACCTGAGGCGGGGTTGGGGCCAGAGCAGACAGGAGGATGTGGACACTCTTGCCGATGGAATTCCTCTGCGTCCGTGGTGACGGAGTGGGAGGGATGGAAGCCAGGCGGCCTGCTGAGGATGGGTCCAAGTTCTCTGGAGACTGCAGAAGAGCAGTGGGTTTGGGGGAAGGGAGCATCTGGGGAGATCTGAGCGGCTGGTGAGCTTGGGTCTGGGGCGGAAGGACCCCAGCAGGCAGGGGTGGGGGCAGCAAATGATTTCTCATCCTGCTCCTCATGGGCACATTTTTGGCTAACTCCGTTGAAGTCGGTGCCTTAGATGGTGAATCCCTTCCAGAAAAGTGCCCGGCCTCCTCTTCCTCTGGCGAGCCACACTGCTCGGTGGAAGGGGCAGTGGCCCAGGGTGGGCTCCCTGACGCTCACTTCCCCGCACTGAGCCGGTTCCTCCTCCAGGAGCACAGTCAATGCTGTTGACAGGAGGAGGACCAGACAGTAGACGGGAGTGGGCTTCCCAAGGACAAAGTGCGGTAGAAACTCAGCTTCCACATCAGGGAGGAAGGCTGAAAGGTCTAGCTGTCCACATTTCTCCCGGAGGGGAAGGGTGGTCTCCGGGGGCTGCCTCTCGCGCCTGCAGCTGTCCCGTCCAGGCTGCTTCAGCTCCCGGGAGGCTGGCGGGGGGAGCACACTTAGAACAATCGAGAAGTGTGGATGGCGAGTTCTGTGAAGACATGTTGAGTGCCATTTGGTATTTGAAATAAGCAGCCAGACTCCTGTCCCCCTTCCTTCCAAGCTCCTGCCTGGGTGTTTCTCAGGGGGAGAAGAGAAGACGGGGTTTCGGGAGCTCAGTTCCTCCACTGCCAATTACAGATGTGATTGCTTCCTGGTTCCTTTCTGCCATGCTTGCCCTATATGTATGACTCAGCCAAGGGCAGCACATTCTGGAAGTTTCCTCCATGTCACGTGGCACTGTGAAGAGGGAGGAGACGCAGGGGGTTGGGAAGAGCTGGGCTTTGGGGTCAGTCCCAGCTGGATGGCATCCGGAGCTGTGCGCTGTGGGACCCGGGGCATCCGGCCCTCCAAGGCCACTCTACTCCCCCAGGGACGGGAGGGGACGGTCTGTTCCCGATAGCACTGTGGTGAGGACCGAAGAAGCCACGGGCCCGTGAGGTCCACCCGTTTCCCTTCCCCTTCGCCTGCTGTGTGTCCCTCCCTGAGCCCATCCATGCTCTAGTTTTGTTTTGTTTTGTTTTGTTTTAAGTAATATCTAAGCCCAATGTGGGACTCAAACTCACGACCCCAAGAGCAAGAGTCGCATGCTCCTGACTGAGCCGGGCGCCCCATCTCTTTGTATGTACCCACAGTGTATCTTTATTTTCTTGGGTTTTCCTCTTTGCCGTTGATCTGTGCTCTTAATCCTCGTCTGCAGGGTTCATTATTTGTACCAAGGAGACTTCACTGAGATGTGGGTGATGATGTGCCCCTTCCCGATTGCCCATCATGTCTGTGTTTGTCGTGACCACGTGGGTCTCCTCTGACCTCCCGGTTCTCGGTCCCAGCACCTGGGTCCCAGCACCTCGGCCGGCACTCCGCCTTCCTCCTTGCTTGTGGCCCTGCGTGGCGGCCATCGAGGCCAGACAGTGAGGTCTTGCTCTTCCTCGTCCCCTTTCCACCTAAGCCAGGAAACTCAACGACCTTCGACAACTGTGCATTCTCCCTCTCCCCATGCTCTCCTTTCCGGGTGATAATTTTCCACTTTGTAAACTGTGCTTAATGCTTTGATGTTCAGTTCGTTCACTCATTCATTCAGCAAATGTGGGCTGAGGACCTCCTGTGTGTCAAGTGCAAAGCAGGACGAAGAACCTGCTCTGTGACGCATGCCAGAGACACAAGAGTGGCCGGAAAGACGGTGCCGTTGGCCTCCGGAATTACACAGCCCCGGGGAGACTGATGACTCCCAAGAGAGCAAGTGGTTCTATAACCGGGTTTCACGGAGGGATAGCTTCTCCCTCTTTTTATTATGCCGGCACGTGACTTTCTTACCTCTGTCTTTCCTAAGCCGGATCTCTCTTAAAAGCACGGTTAATTTCCACTGACATGAGATCAACACGAAGTCTCTTGATGCATCACCTGGCTTGTTAAAATCCTCTCTGACAACCCCGTTCACGCCATTATACTTTGTCATTTAGAATCACAGGACTTCTGGGTTGAAGGCTGACCTTGAGAACGCATGGTGACTTGCACAAGGTCACACCTCTGGTCCCTGTGGAGCCAGAGCCGGAACCCAAGTCTGTGATCACGGGTCTCTTTATAGATCAGCGTCTCGTGTCAGAGACAAGACCCGTGCAGAGAGCTCCACGGCTGTTTTCCATCCTTCCAAACAACAGACGGACACTTGGGTGCCACGCCAAGCAGCAGACACTGGGGGGTGGCTTCAAGGGCCAGGAGGACCGACCACAGACCCCACGGGATGACCAAGATCCCCGTTGGACCTTTGTGCTTCATGTCGGGCTCCTGGATCCCAGCACATCAGCTGCAATTTACAGAGCAGAGACGAGACGTGAAGGTGAAGTGCCCGAGGGGCCTACATTTTTCAAAGGGAAAAAAAAGGCTTAATTATATCTTTAAGAGGCACAGACACGTCGACACGCCAAGGAATACTAGCAGCGTCTGAGACCCGAAGCAGAAATGCCAAGGACGAGGATTTGGAAGATTAACACAGTTGAACTCGGCACCATGGTGGTTTTTTGTTTTTTGTTTTTTGTTTTTTTATTTCTGGGGCTCTGGAAAGCTGAGGAGGTAAACACCCCAGCAGGTCAGATGGACACGTCAGGCTTGATGGAAATGCACCTCTCCCTTGGGCTTGTATTTTGCTGCTAGACTGGTCATTAACTAGTGTCCTTCAGAGTCTTCCGTGGCTCCTCTTTCCTACAGGACAGAGTTTTGTCTTCCTTCCTAGATTGTGGGGGGCCTCAAGGACTCCTGTCCCTTCTTTCCTCTTGCCTTCTTTCTTCCTCTGCCTTATCCCACTCAGTCATCATGATGGTGCTCTGTGCTGGGGACAGTGGGATGCATGAGTTGCAGATGTTGCCCCTCGAAGGGGGAGCCAACTGTCGCTTCCCAGCCATGGGCAGGTGCAGCGTTAGAGCTGAGGGGGATGAGGTATCAGGTACCCCAGGGCTGGGGAGGCTTCATGAAAGAGGACCTAAGCGGTCCAGCTGGTCCCCAATGCCTAGCACACAACAAATGCCAATATCATATCTGTAGAATCAAGTTGAGGGGAGAGTTGGGCCGCCGGGGGAGACTTTTCGATCTCTGTGGTGCCACAGATGGGCAACACGTGTCTCTCTTCCTCCCTCCCCTGTTTCCCTGCTGTAGGAAGGTTGGTAGTGGTTCTGAATGAACACTGGTCTAGAATCCATGGTGGGGAAGAAGCCAGGAGACTGCAGACCTAGACTCCTGGTTCTGTGAGACTGACGAGGTGTGAGGTCCTGGGAGCAGGCTGTGAACACCTCCTCAGCCTCATCTGCCTTTCTCTTCCCAGGATTGACACTGTTCTGAGAACTGGCCTGAACCATCATACTTTTGGGATTTGCCCAAGTCCTTCCTGCTTCCTAGGTTCATAATTATTCTTCAAAATCCAATTTAAATGTCTGTAGAATCTTCATTAAACCTGCCCTGTGTAGAATGTCCTCTAATGGATGGATGGGTGGATGGATGGATGGATGGATATCTCGGTAGGTGGATGGATGGATGGATGGGTGGATGGATGGCTGGATGGATAGATAGGTGGGTAGTAGATGTATAGATGGGTGGGTGGATGGATGGATGGATAGCTCGGTAGGTGGATGGATGGATGGATGGATGGATGGATGGATAGGTAGGTAGGTGGATGGATGGATGTATGGATGGATAGGTGGGTGGGTGGATGGATAAATGGATGGATGGGTGGGTAGATGGATTGATGAGTGGATAGATGATTGGGTGGATGGATGGATTGGTGGATGGATGGGTAGGAAAGCTGTAAAGAAAGAAGTGATATCAGGAGAAAGCCTGGGCTTGGTCAAAGGGAGGACTAAGAGGTGGAACTCAAGCTCAGACTATCCTGGGAAAGGAGGGAACATGTTCACCCAAACCAGAGCTCCAGGGGAAGTGTGACTAAGCAGAAGAAGTAGTGGTCAGGTCCACAGAATGGGTGTGGCCTGGAAAGGGAGCCCTGGGTTAGCTGGGATTATGGTTAGAGGTGGGGATTCAGTGCTGACTTCAGGTCAGAGGGAAGGGGTAGAGAAGCTCCTTCTGGTGAGGTTGGGGGGGGAGCAGGGGGGCAGGCAGGGGACACACTTCTGAGCTTTGCTATGTGCACTCATGATTTCTTGTTTCACACTTGCAGCACGCATATTTGTCCTGCCTTAGTCATTTTTCTTGTTAAATGCAAATACCCTGCAGAAATCTCGGCTCTGAGTGTGACCTGCATCAGAAGTCAGGCCCACCTCCCCCCTGGCCCTTCCCAGTTCCCCTTTCACTAATGCAGCCCCTGGCTTCCTTCCATGCCTCTTTTGTCTCAACACTCAGCTGCAGCCAAACAATGAGCCATCGCATGGCAGAGACCAAACCTCGAAAAGTGCCCAACATGATGGATTTAGATGCAAACGCTTTCTACACATTCGGGGCTTTCCTTTTAGTACAATTTTAAAATCAATCCCGTAAAAATACTCAACACTTGCTCTGTTTTTCCATCATCCAAGAATTCAGCCATACTTTGAAAATCAGATCACATTTAATTTGGAATTGCAAAATGCTTTTTTTGCTGTCCAGTAGTCATTTCTGAGGGTGAAGGAGGAGGATGTCCTCGTGCTTGTTTTGTTTCTGATTTTGAAGGTTGCTATTTTTAATCCCCATTTCACAGAAGAGCAAATTAAAATGCAGGAAGGTTAACAAACTCTTCTGGGGTCATACTGCTCTTCCCTGTCCCCATGCTGAGCCACGAGGACAGCCCAACATTGCCTTTATGTACTTACTTAGCACAGTGCTTGGCACACATACACAATGCCCAGAAACTTCTGTGGCTCTAAACCGTTCATGCTATTCAAATGTGTGTGTATAATAATTTTATAATATTTATATTTTACATATAAATGTATAAGCACATTTTATATTTTTATACAATATTCATAAATTATATAAACACATTTATATATATAAATATATATAAAAGTTTACATACATTTAAAATATATATATAAAAGTTTACATACATTTAAAATATATAATTATACATTTTTATATTCATATTTACATATAAGATTTTAATATATATTTAAATAAGTATATTTACATATTTCATAGTATCTAGTTATACATTGGCATTATAATAATAACATAATTTAAATTATTTATAATCTATATCACATTAATTATATGCTATATAAAGAGAATAATGAGAAATAGAAATAAATACATATCCGATCGTAGTTTGCAGAAATGTACTCTCCAGGGGTGCCTGGGTGGCTCAGTCGTTGAGCGTCTGCCTTCAGCTCAGGTCATGATCCCGGGGTCCTGGGATCGAGTCCCACATCGGGCTCCCTGCTCAGTGGGGAGTCTGCTTCTCCCTCTGCTTCTGCTGCTCCCCCTGCTTGTGCTCTCTCTCTCGCTGTCTCTCCTGCTCTCTGTCAAATAAATAAACTCTTAAAAAAAAAAAAAAAAGAAATGTACTCTCCACTCCACTGCTCCTCTGTCCCAAAATAGTTCTCAGGCTTCCCCAGCCTCTCACCTCTTCCTTGAAGACCCGGAAACTTCTCTGAGCACTGGAAGCAGAGTAGTAACTTCTGCCCCAAGGGTGGGTGAAGTCAGGAGGTAACCCGGACCACTGAGTCTGGTGGGCAGCACCGTGGGCCTCAGGCCTGGGGAGAGGAGAAGCTGACATGGAGGGGGGCCCACTGGGGAGCCCCCACCGACCCGGCCCAGATTCTGTGGGGGGGGTTCGTGGGCGGGAGCGGCCGGGTCGTCAGGGGCCACTGGCAAACGGAGGGCTGCTGACAAGCCCGCGTCTTTA
Organism: Leptonychotes weddellii; assembly: GCF_054177405.1. NCBI lineage: Eukaryota > Metazoa > Chordata > Mammalia > Carnivora > Phocidae > Leptonychotes > Leptonychotes weddellii. The sequence goes on from NC_138373.1 coordinate 156,373,155, forward strand.
GCAGCGAGCTGAAGATGTTCACGGGCATTCACCCGGGACAAAGCTACAATGTCACCGTCGGGCAGGGCCAGAGAAAGGGTGCTGACAGCCTGCAGAATCTCTCTCCATCAGAGCGAAAGCCCTTGTTTACTTAGAATAGCCTGGAATTCCACCCCGGCTGCTGGGCATTTCACTTTTGAGACATAAGCCCAGAGACTGAAAGGGGGGATGGCACGCCGAAATTCCCCTTCTGAGCATGAACTTGGCGCCACTGCAGAAGGCCTTCGCCAGCCTTCAGTGCCCCCCGAGCCTTTGACGCGGGCAGGGGCGGCCCCCGGGGCCCGACGACACTGCCCCGTGCTTGGGTCCCAGGTCTGTGGCAGGGAGTCAGCAGTGTGGAGCAGCAAAGAATCAGCGGCGATTTCTCAGCACGTGGTTGTGGAGCCGCCGGGCCCGAGCTTGCCCCCTGCCCGCACGCTGCTGTGGTGCCCCTCGACGGCCGGCTGAGGGGCGCCGGTCCACGCTTCCCACCCCCGCCCTCAGTGACCTCGCCTCCGCGGCTTAAAATCAGCCACGGAAATTGTACAGTCCAGCGGGAGAGCCACCCCTCGGGGCAGGTCCTGATATCAGAGCAGGCGGGACGGAGAAAGGACGTCGGACGTCATTCATCCCTAAATGTCAACAGCTTTTGGTGGCACCTGGTCGGCCGCAAGCACCGGGAATCCATCAACCTGCAGACTTTGCTTGTGTTGCTTCCTCGGCAGGGGGGAGCCCCTCCTCCAAGAAGCCTTCCCTGACTCCGTCAGACTCCGTCTCCTCCATTCTCCTCTGCTGGACTTCTATTGGAACACGGCACTTAACTTAGATCCTTCGCGGGCTTTGAAACCAGGATTCTGTTATTTTCTCTGTATCACTGAGAACGGCTCCGGGGGCCTATGGAGGAATGTATGGATGCAGGTGGAGGTGAAGGCTGAGCCCTCAGTCTGGCGGGGAGGCAGCCCTGCACACCCGCAGCTCATCCTTTGGGCAGTTGCTGTGCTGGGTCATCTGGATCGTGCGCTGCAGAAACACAGGGTCACATGGTATCATTTGTTCACTGAAAAAGCCGAGGCCCAGAAAGGGCAGCACTGTCTCCACAGTCCGGCCAGGGTAACGCCCACCCTAGCCCCATCCATCTCATCCGAGAGGGCAGGAGAGTTCGCTCTGAGCCTCTGGGTGTCCTGTGGAGGCAAGGCTGGGCTAGCAAAGCCTGGCCTGGAGACAGGGAGATGGCCAGGCACGGGTTTGGAGAGAGTTATGGAATCCACTCTTTCCCCCCAGTCCTGCTCCCCTGCAAATCTGCCTCGAGTTGTTCCCTCTTCCGAGCTGAGCTTTGTCTGTGCCCTGTACTCTGAGCCCCGGCGGAGGAGGCCACCAGTCATGGCCTTTGTGTGGTCCCTCCACCACCTGTCCTCCTGCTGATGGCCCTGGCCAAGCTCCGCTGCTCAGGCTGGACCTGCTCTGAGGCTCTGTTGGCAGAGCTGCCTCTTGCTCATCGGTTACCAGCAACACTGGTGAGCTCAGGTATCACCCTCCACAGAGGCATGGACAGCGAGGGGTCCAGGGGCATGTCCCGTGGAGACAGCTCTGCTTGGATAAAGGGTTTCCGGGACCCCGCTGTGATCTTCAGTATCACAGGAGACAGGATCACATCTGCTTTGCTTCTTCCCCAGGGTCAGAACTGGGCACGGTGGGTAGGAAGGAGGGGGACAAGCGTCTATTGGGCATCCACTCCACACCAGGCCTGCTTCTAGGCTCTTTCAAATCCTCTGTCGGGTAGATGGCCAGAGTGAGCTCACTGTCATTTGTCCCCTGGAGGTGGAGGCAGAGCCCAGGGGTGACCACTGGGAGGTGGATGCTAGGCAGGGGACTCAAACTTTATGTGGCTCAGCATGGGACTTGAGGGGGTCTAAGACGCCTTCTGTTTCTCTCCAGGTGTCGTGCGTCAGGTGCGGCCCATTGTGGGCCCATTCCATGCCGTCCTGAAGCTGGAGATGAACTACGTGGTCGGGGGTGTGGTGTCCCACCGAAACGTGGTCAACGTGCACATCTTTGTCTCTGAGTACTGGTTCTGAGGGCCTGTCCATGGCGCAGCATGTCTGTGCCCCCAGGCCAAGTCATTGCCACACCAACCATGCCTATCCCTCGTGACATTTCTTAAACTGATGTATTTGTTTTAGTGTTAGGCCAACATGTATTAAGCTGGGCCAGATGAATAAGTTCATCTGATGTATTTTGGTATTTAAATAATGAGTCCAATTACTCAACTGTTTGTTGAAAACCTTGCTTATTTTTGAACGCAAAGGTTAAAGTTTGCTCCCTTTCTCTGCCCGGGGGCTAAGCATTGCTAAGGACCAAGGAAAGAAAGACATTTTTCAGGGGGCAGCCAGTCTAGATGCCAAGAGAAAACCAGTTCTTGCACTGATCATATGAAATTTGACATTTGGTACATTTTTTGCCAATTGGATGCTGTATGTCCAATGACACGGTTGCTGTCCAGTAGCAGGTAGGACCAGTTCTGCCCAGAAGCAGCATGACGCGATGCCTCGGGGAGCACTTAGAAGGTGCATTATGGTTCTGCTAAAGCAGGAAAAATTCTTCGGGAAAGAAAGACAGAGCCTGTTAGGTTTGTGTGTGGACCCTGTGTGGTCAGCAAGGGAGTGGCTGGGTTTTCTCTGCACCCTGCATCCATCTTTTCTTATCAGAGGGGGGAAAATAAACAGTTTTGTGATCCTCCTGATGGCCTGTGCATGAGAGTCTTTCAAGAAGGGGGCTTTCCTCTAGCAAAGCACCTGGGAATGCCCCTTCACACCTTCTTAGAGACCCTCCTGCCCCCTGGGAGGCTCTGGGGTGGGACCCGGCCCGTGTATAGGAATAGCTTTCCACCCATGTCGTTTCTGATACCACGCTGCCCTCTGACAAGTGTGGTTCAAGCCCACTCCATGCCCCACGTCCAGCCCTGCTAGGCAAGATAGTATTCCGTATGGGATCCTGGTCCCTTCTAGAAATCACCGGGGAGAAATAACGATTCCCTTCAGCAGGAAGGAGAGACCACCAGGGTGCAGTGAGTTCCCATGCACTTGGCCTGTGGTGCTTCATTCATTGCTCCCAGAACCCAGCAAGGTGTGCATGATCAGACACAATTTCAAGATGAGCAAAGAGGACTCAGAGAGAGGAACTCCACTGCCCAAGTCACACAGCTTTTCAGGGACACGGGGTTCAAATTCAGTTTATCAGGTACCAAACTCCATCCCTCTGTGAAGCCCTGGGTCAGAAGAGAGGTGGATAGACTGGGTTTATAGGGTGTCCCAACACCCCCAGCCCAAGCTCTGCAGCACACTGGGACCCACAGGGATTCAGCACCAGGGCCCCTCGCTTCCACACATGCCTCTTCTCTGGATCCTCCCCGGGTTTATCCTCTTCTTAGGCAGGGACCCCACTTGTGGCTCAGAGCCTCTCTTCTCCCATGTTCCAGCTCACCTCAGCAGACTGGACCCTGGCACTGGCTGAGAGCTCAACCCCACATGGGATGTCACCCTTGGGATTTCAACGTGGCTGGTGTTCTGGTCTTTGAAATGAGCACTACTCCAACTGCAGAATGTAGTCTCTAGCCGCCTTTGGGAACTCCCTGTGTTTCTGAGGTCACTCATTCTGGGCATTGGTCTGTCAAAGCCAGGCCAGGGCCAGCCAGGCACAAGACCTGCGGGGCCTGGGCATCTTGAAGTAGTGGGAAGGGGAAGAACGGGAACAATCCAAGGAGCCATCTGAGAAGCTCTGAACGCCAGTGAATTGGGGTCTTGGCAGGGAAGGGGGGACCTGGGGTCCGATCACAGGAATGGAAGCCTCAGGGTGATGGGCAGGAAGTGAGAAGGCCACTTGGGGTTCTGGTTTCCTGCCTGCAATTTGGGGGACAAGTCTGCAAGAGCCAGACAGTTGGGGCCCACGCCCTCAGAGAGGGAGGTTTCTCCTGCTCCAGGATTCCTGGGTGGGGCAGAGTAGGAAGACAGAAGCAAGGACCCCTGGAAAAGGCCTTCCCACTCTCTTTATAGGGGTTAGGGTGGGAGCTGCCATTGGCGGACAGAGCCACGCCTCCTGTCTTTGATTGGCTCTCGGGAGAACATGTGACCCACGTTGGCCAATCAACCTTCCTGAGGGTGGGCGGGGGGCGTGGGAGCGGGCAGAGGGAAAGCGCAGAGGGCAGGGAGCTGCCAGGAGGAAAAGCAGAGGGGAAGAGAGCGAGCCGGGCCCTTGCCCCGCGTGACTCAGAGAGCCAGAGAGGCCGAGTCAGACCTCACCTTGGCAGGGGCCAGCAGCGCGGGCCACCGCCATCCACCTAGCCTCGGTTTCTGCACCTGCAAAGTGGAGGCAGTGATCCCTGCCCGGCCGCCCCGCCCTCGATGGCAGCCCGCGGCGCCGGAGACGAGGAGCACAGAAGGGCTCTGCATCTTCAAGTGCTGCGTACCTGTGCCCGATCTTAATGCACTCATCGTTCAAAGTGATGAGGAGGAGGAGGAGGATAGCGATGGCCTCTGTCAATCAGGCCACACCAGTGCGCTCTGCATTTCCTTTTCTTAGCCACCCGTGAGAGACTGGGGAGACAGTTATGTAGATTGCACAAGAGCCCAACTTTGCATATTTGATATCATGCCCTGGGTTGGGCACCGGATGGAGCAATAAGTGTCCCATTATTCTTGCCAAGTAATTACTACCAGGGCCCAGCTTCGGCTACATTAGGGGCCCAGCTAATGGGAACCAGCAGGGCCTCTGGGCCCCAGACCACAGTGATCTCTTTTTAATTGCAGCCTTAGGACAAAATAATCGAGGGGAGTCACTAAAGGAGAAAGCAAGTTTATAAGCAGGATGAGAAGGCAAAGGCACACAGACATTAGACCAAACTCTCTTTGCTGATTTGGTAGCAGAAGAAAGTTGGAGGGAAGGTTCCAGAAGGTCTTTGTTGTCATGTTCTACCGGAAAGCTGTGTCTGTTTTGAATGAAGGGAACCTACACTAATGTTCAGAGGAGCAATGCAGCGTGGTGGCAGGAGGGCCTAGGTCACCTGGCGTCCTGGAGGGACCAGTGTTAAGGTGGTGACCACCCGGTCACCTAGAGCCCAAGGAGGTTAGCTTTCCTAAGTCCCATCAAGGTCCTCAAGTTCGTTCAGGTGAAAAAAAACACCTGGAAATCATGCTACATTTTCTCGTTACCAATATTTTATCGTGAAAATTTCCAAACGTACAGCAGAGGTGAAAGAATTCAACAGTGAAGGCCAGGGTACCCACCACCTAGATCCTACCATTAACATTTTACAAGATCAGTTTGCGTTTCAAAGAAATATGATTTGATGATATTAAATTTCACATTAAAAAAAAAAAGCTCTGTGGGTTTTGCAGGCTCAAGGTCAGATCCTGCCACTCACGAACTGTGTGGCCTTGGGCACATTGCTTCGTGTCTCAGATCCTCAGTTCTCTCTGCTACAGAATGAAAGTAATTCCCTGTACTTCATGGGAGTGACAGTAAGGACAAAATGATCTGATTACATAAACAGCACAAGGACCACCACACATCAGGTCCCCAGGAAATAGCGCTATCATTACAAATAGAGTTGAAGAAGGCATTCTTTATTCAGTTAGTCTCGTGTGGACAAGCCGTGGACACAGCAAGACTCCAGAGGAGTTTATGAGAGAGTCACCTAAAGTGGCTTCGTGTGAGCTGGCTGCCACCGCAGACTCCTTGCTCCTTCCATTGGGGACACCAGCAGCTAGAGGTCATGTCCACTTGTCCTCGGGTCACTTCCTGGACCACAGCTGGACTGTCCCCCGGGCCAGTTCGCATATGGTGCCGCCGTCCCTGGGTGCACTCTGCTTGCCTGGATGACGTCTGGGTCTGGGTGTTGGCAACAATGCCTCATCTCCTGTCACACTTCCCAGCATCATTCATGCCAAAGAGATGGGCTCCTAGGGGCTGCTCACTATCCTCCTAGAAGTGGTATGAGACGGAGAGTGACTCTTGAGTGACTTGCGAGGTCTCAAGGGAGAAGTAGAGCGCAGCAGAGCTTGTATAATATGGCCCTTAGGGAGTGTGGGGACAGTCACCGTGACCCCGAATAATCACATTACATTTTGTACAACACCTGTTATGTGTCAGGAACACCTCTGTAACTGTCCCCCGAAACGCACGCACACATGCACACACATGCACGCTCACACACACACACATACACGCATGCGTGCGCACACACTTCATCCTCAGCCCCTCTGCCAGGCCAGCTCAGGGCTATCTTCTCCCAAGAAGACACCTGTCGCATCCCTGGGATGATCCTCCACTCCCGTCACTACAGAATTCATGGTGTCAATTCACAGTGTCACCACCTGTCCTGTGCTCTTGATACACTAGCACAAATCCACAATGCTGCTGTCCCCATCATACTGGATCTGTGACTTTACTTTCTCAAAACTTGCTATTGTAGAACTTTCAAAAATGCATTAAAGTACAGCAAAGAGTCTATGAAACCTCTCATACCCATCACCCAGCTTCAATAATTACCAACTTTTTGCCAGTCTTCTTTTATCTCTCCCCTCCCCCTGGCTCCTTTATGTTATAGGAACATTTTTTTCAATAAACTTTATTTTTTAGAACTGTTTTAGATTCACAGAAGAGTTGTCAAGATAGGACAGAGTTCACATACACTTGGCCCCCAGTTTCTCCATTGTTAAGATTTTGTATTAGTCTGGTACACTTGTTATAATTAATGAACCCATATCGGTATGTCTTTGTTAACTAAAACATGTACTTTATTCTGGCTCCCTTGGTTTGTACCAAATATCCTCTTGTTGTCCCAGGACCCCATCCAGGATCCCATGTTACATTCAGTTGTCATGTCTCCTTAGCTCCTCTGGGCTGGGACAGTTTCTCAGACTTTCCCTGTTTTTGATGACCTTGGCAGTTTTGAGGAGTACTGGGCAGATATTTGTAGGATGCCACTCAACTGGGATTTGTCTGATGGTTTTCTCATGGTTAGACTGGGTTATGGGTTTGGGATGACCCCAGAAGGGAAGTGCCCTTCCCAGCCCCTCCTGTCGGGGCACCTGCCATCCACAGGGCTGATCATTGTCAGTGTCATCACCTAGGTGAGGTGCGTCTGTCAAGCTTCTCCACTTGAAGTCACTCTGTCCCTGTGTCCATTCTGTCCTCTTTGGGAGGAAGACATTATGCACAGCCGGGGACTTATTCAGGGATGAGGACTTATTCTCCACCATCTTGAGAGCAGAGTGCAGGAATATTTTAAGGCAAATCCCAGACATCAAGTTATTTCATGTTTAAATACTTTAAACACTTTTTTCATATACATTTCTAATGATGAGGGCTTTTAAAAACATGACCACCATACCTGTTACCCCAAACCATAGTAACGATGATTCCTTAATTATTTCTAGTAAGTGGCTTATGGTATTTCTAATTCAACTCAATAAGCACTTAGCAAGATAGGTAGAAGGACCCTGCTGGGTGGGGCAGGGGCGGGGGCGGGGGGGGGAAGGTGGTGAGGATACAAAGATAAAAAACACCTGATCCCTGGGATGGGGGGATGGGGAGCAAAAGACAAGGCAATTATTTCCTTAACAAAAGGAACTTTTCATTTACCAAAGGATTCACCTTGGGACTGTTCTACAAAACCAGCCTCCACCTTGTGTTCATGGCTTACAACAGATGGACTTGCTTTAGTCTCCACTTTATTCTCCAAACCTCAGCCCAAACGTGTCTCCCAGAGTTGAGGCTTCTCCTGGATCCCCACCATCCAGGGCACAGACTTCCCTTCATACAACACGTGTTTGAAGCGTGTATCCTGCATAATCCCGGGACTGTCTGACCTGGAGTCCCAGGCATGGTCACCTGCTTCCGGGCAGGGCTCTGGCCACTGAGAGGCCAAGTGATCAGAGCCAGGAACTAGAGGCTGGGGAGGCAAGGGAAGGGGAAGGGTGTGAGCAGGACCCCCTGTGCACCTGCTCCCAAGTCTTGTTGGAGTAGGGCAGGGGGACTGAGGTGAGGCGAGGGGGCTAGAACGACATCCCCTCAGCCTCTGTTCGGTAAATGAAATAAAGTTCAATGTTAGAAGGTACTAATCATCTATGTGTAGGCAGTTAAATAGTCTCCCCCCAAAAGATAGGTTTAAGTCCTGATCCCAAGCACCGATGAGTGCGACCTTACTTGGAAACAGGGTCTTTGCAGATGTGATCAAGTGGGGGATCTCTGGGTGAGCCCATCCCGGATTTATGGTGGGTCTTAAATCCAATGACAGGTGTGATGATAGAAGAAAAGAGAGAGAGAGACTCAACATGCAGACCCAAAGGGTATGGCCATGTGGAAAGGGACACAGAGGTCAGTGACGCACCCACAAGCCAAAGATTGCCAGCAATCTCCAGAAGCTGGGAGAGTCCCGGGAAGAATCCTCCCTCAGAGCCTCCGGAAGGAGTTAACGCTGCCGACACGTCGATTCCTGGCTGTGGGGGAGCATACGTATCTGCTGTGTCAGCTACTCCTCGGTTTGCAGTAATTTGTTGCCGCAGCCATGGGAAAATGATATTGTGGTGTGTGTGTGTGTGTGTGTGTACATACATGTGCATGTATATTTTTAAAATTCCTGCTCCATAGTACATCTTTTGGCTTACATACTTCTTGGACATCATAGATAAAGAATTAATACTGTTATTTCCTCATGTTTTGCAAAAACGAGGCACACCTGAGTGTGGGTGCACGCGCCTTGCACGTCCCTTTGGTCTCAGTCCTGAGGAGAGCAGCTCCATCGAGGCACCTGTTTCCCTGGGAATTGCTGCCGGGGGGGTGGGGGTGAGGCACAGAGCACAGGGAATCATCCACCTCAACACCACTGCTTCAGTGAAAACAAGCATCCTGAGTGATAGCAAGCGGCAGACAAAGTGCAGCTGCCTTCCATTTGGAGAATTCAGCGGTGATTCCCCGTGGCCACCACAAGTTCAAGGTGCCACAATTTAATTATTCAACATTAGGGGGCATTAGAAGGTTTTGGCGCGTGGTGACGAGGGGTCCATTTTTAACACAGCTGGTGTATTCGTGTCTGTGGCATCTCCTGCATGACTCGGGGTCGTTGTAGGCCACGGTACTTTGATCACGCATAAAACTGTGTACGGGAAAGGGTCAGCAGTGCGAGTCAAAGTGAAGTGATTCCTTCGAATCATTAAAACCTCCTGGACTTGGTCTCCCTGCAGGTTAATGTCACCCTGGCTTGTTCCTGTTGACTTTCTGCAGGGACTCAGAGTCCAGTGCTATCGCCCTCTGAGCAGTCTTGCACATGGTGTATTTGGTGCCCCGTGAAATAAACACAGGTCTCTTCCACCTGGTGCCAGTCCCTGAGCCATCCTAGACACTCTTGGATCTCCAGGTCCTGCTGCTCCCTGGTAACTTGCTCCTTTAGAGCAGAGAACCCTGGATCCCAGCCCCACCTGGTCCCATTCCTTCATCTACTCTCTTTAGTTCATTCGTTCATTCATTCGCCTCACTTCGCCCCCACCCACTGGTGACTCATTCCACCTGAGTCATCCCACAGCTGCCAGGCTATTCTTCCAAAACCCAGATCGGATGGAGCTCCCCCTGGTCCCGGATCCTTCAGGGGCTCCCACACCAACCTCCTGGTGTGGCTACAGGACCCTTCACACTGGCCCTCCACTTACTCCCCACCACTCCCCCCACCCACTCTAGGCAGGGTCCAGACACATGGAACTTACTCGCACACACAGATCCCTCCACCTCGAATAACACCCTTTCCACCTTCTCTGCCTGGTGAACTTCTCCTGACCCTACAAGACCGAGTGAGGAATGCCAACTGTTGTAGGTGCACATCCAGAAGGACTGAAAGCAAGGACTAGAACAGGTATTTGTACATACATGTTCAGAGCAGCATTGTTCACAACAACCAAAAGATGGAGACAGCCCAAGAGTCCGTCAACAGATGCCTGCACAAACAAGCATGGTCTATCCATACAATGGAATATGATTCATCCATAAAAAAGAAGGAAATAAGCCAGACACAGAAGGACAACTATTATATGGTTCTACTTCTAAGAGGTAGGTACCTAGAAGAGGAAAACTCATAGAAACAGAAGGTAGAGCAGAGGTTTCCAGGGGCCAAGGGCATGTTTTAGGGAGCCAGTGTTCGAGGGGCACAGAGTTCTTGTTGGGGAGGATGAAAACATTGAGGTAGAGAAGGTGTAGGGACAACAACATTGTGAATGTCTTTGGTATCACTGAATTGCACACTTAGGAATGACGAAAATGATAACTGCCATGCTATGTGTATTTTACCTTAATTTTTGGAAGTTTTTTTAAGCACTCCCTCTACCCAGCATGGGGCTCGAACTCACGACCCCGAGATCAAGAGTTGCACGCTCTACCGACTGAGTCAGCCAGGTGGCCCTCATTTTTTTTTTTAACTCTAAAAATGAAATGCCAATTACTCTGAGATGCCTCCCTTAATCTCCCAGGTGTGATCAGTTCTTCCCTCCTCTGTGCATTTGGAATCGTCCAGTGGGACCTGCTTGCTGAACTGTACTTCAAATGCCCATTCGAGTGCCTGTCCCCTGCCAGAGAGCCAGCGCCTGGAGGGCAGGGACTCATCCTTGTTCTGGGTTTCCCCTGTCACAGTGTCAGGCACAGAATAGGCTCTCGGCACATGTTTATTGGATGGGAAATTTAAAACCACCGTACTGTGGACTGAATTGGTCCCCCCTCCAAATTCGTATGTTAAAACCCTACTTTCCGGTGTGACTCTTTGAAGATGGGGCCTTTATGGGAGTGATTCAGTGTAATCAGGGAGGGGCCCGGAACTAATAGGGTCAGAAGAAAAGATCCCAGAGATCTCATATGGACATCATATGGACACAACGAGAAGGTAGCTGTTTACAAGCCAGAAGAGAGACTCCCCGGGAACCAAGTTTCTTGGCACCTTGATCTTGCATTGCAGCCTCCAGAACTGCAAGGAATGAATGAAAGGGAAAGCCTCCGTCTGCCGTGTCTGGTACAGCAAACACGCCATGACACGCCGCGGACACACAGGCCCATCAAGCCATCTGATGACCCGTGACAGCTCCGTGGCCAGTGGGCGCTGCTGGCGGTGGGAGTTAAAGAAGGGCCAGTCTCGGGGGGCGCTTCCTGGTCTCTCAAGAATCGAGATAGTCTAGGGTCTCATGGCGGGACTTCTTTCTGTGATCCAACCTAAATCCGCCCTTCTCGACCCCCTCTTTTCCCCCATACCATAACTTCAGTCTCACCAGAAAAGAGGCCGTTCGTTGAAAAGGCCCAACACCCATGGGGGCAAGACCCAACCTCACATCTGCCCCGAACCAGGCCTGAGGCCTTGGTCTCACCCCCAGGATCCTCTGTGCCCTCTGCCGAGTGTCCTCTCCGAAGTGAAGCCTGGTGTCGGCAGGTCGGGGTTGGCAAAGACCAGGAGCCGCGTCAGCTTCCTCTGCCTGCCTCGCCCCCAGCCTCCAGCCTCCAGCCTCCGGTCTGCACCAAGGACCGCCTTCTCCCCTTCAAATTCTATATTTGCCATATTGTGTTAATACTGCCAACTTTCAGGGGGAGAAGTAGTCACAGTGATAAAAAGCGCTAGATACCTCCGTAACTACGGTTTAGGTTTTAAAAATGATACATACATGCCTAAGCGGGGCTATAACCCCAAAGCACTAGGTGTTGCTTTAACTGCGGCCAGCCATATGGGGTTTAGAAATTAGAAAGGAATGTTTTCCACTCTGCAGAGTGGAAACACTCTTATCCCACGACCTATCTTGACAACTTGATGGTTGCTCTTCTCAACCCAGCCTAGATAATTGCATAATTAATTGTGCGCAGGTAACTCACCCAGAGAAGGTGGTTATTAGGAGCGGGGAGCCCAACACCCACTCCCCTGGAGAGTCGCCAGGCTCGCCTCTGCGCCAGGTCTCCGGTGTGAAGGAGCTGCCCGCCGGCGAGCGGGGTCTTCTGCACACGCACCGATCCCAGGACAGCTGGACCCGGGAGCCTGGTGGTCCTTGCCACTGCCTGTTCGTTCTGTTGGGTCAAGTCTGAGACTGTTCCTTGGAACCAAGGCCCTGCCAGGGTAGTTGCAGGGGAGCTGAAAAGAGTTAAAAGCTTCCCTTGGGGCTCCGGCCATTCTCCCTTTGGGTTTCCTGAGATACTTCTAGAAAGCCAGCTTCTACTTCCTTCCCCCCCACCCTGTACCCTCGCCCCCCCCGCCCCAAGGTGCACTTAGCTCAGGGTCTGACGCACCTGTGCCTGGGCTGGTTCCCTGAGTCCTGGCCACAGTCACCATGCTGGGGAACAGATGCAGCCCTACCCTCTGGTCCCCCCTCCCCGGCCTCCAGGGAGCCAGGCCATCGCTCAGAGAGCTGTCATCTGGAGCAGGTATGTCCTCAGAGCGGCCCTGGTACCGCTGGATTAAATGTTTTGGCTGCTGGAGGCAGGGAACCGGTCCCCAAACCAGACTTGGTTCTTTGAATGAACCCCATCTCCACCACCATCACCACGATTCCTGGCCTCTGGTGCCGCATCTGGAGGCGCACATTTCTAAGGGCCTCTCCCCACTTTGCCGTTCCACCAACTGGGCAGATGCAGCCGCCAGTGCTGGAGCTCTAGGAGTGGGGGGCACGGCCCGGGGCTGTTGCAGAGGGGGTGGTGGAATAATTCCCCTGTGCCGTTACCCTGCAGACGTCCACCTCCCTCCCTTTGCCGGGAATTCGGGACAAAGTACATGGTGTCTGTGTATGGTCACCTTAATCACTTGCCTGTGAGCGGGGGATAACCTTAGAGTATATCACAGAAGCCCATGCTGTAGGGAAGCCTGAAGCCCCCCTCCAGCACCTCTCTCTCCCCCCACACCCCTACAGGAACCTAGAGTCTGCCCAGGAGCCCTGGCTTTGGGCAAGACTATTACGAAGAAGGACAAGCAGGGGTGGGAGGTGATGGAGGCAGGAGACAGGCATGCAGAGCTCTGGGCATTGAATAGGACCGAGAAAGAGGGGATTACCTGGATGGTGGGACCCAGAAGCTATTGAAATGTCACAGAGCAAATGTGGCCATCTAACAGCCTGCTAACAGACCTCTCAGAGTAGTGGCCAAGGGCCAAGGTCCTAAACGGGAAATCTAAGCAAGTACCAGAGCTAACTATAATGGTCACAACTATGACCCTGACATTGTATTATTGCATGAAACCCTCCCTCTCAGCCCTGAGTCCCACGCCCTGGCCACCCTGCCCCAGATCCTGCACCTTTACGGGTGAATTATTCCAGTCTGTCTGTCGAGAAGCCAGTGATCGGGGGTCATTCCTAAGAGGTGAAATCCTACTCTGCATTCCTTGTGGGCAAAGGCAGATAGATCCCAGAAGAAACTCTCCTGGACATCCTTTACTCTCTGACTAGTACACTGCGGTGCATGCTGCAGGCGCTTAATTCTTGCCGCAGAGAGCAGAGCCTGCCTGCCCCAGCGCGAAGAGTTTGCGTTTGTGCAAAGAAATGATTTCTGCATTGTCTCCCTCGATGAGCCTCTACTGTCAGGAACTGCCAGAGCCCCCCCAGAAGCGTCACCCTGGAAACCTGAGCACGTCGCCCTCCCAAACCAAAAATCACAGCCCAGAAAGCGCCCGGCATCCCTGGGCCATGTGCTAACGGCACTGATGTCAAGAGAGAACCGCCTCTGGTCTGTGTTGAGAACATTCGCGTTGTAGGTGAACAGGAAGAAATCCATTCCCAGCACAATTAACCCAACTGGGATCTAGGGGCCACTGTCCACGTTCCAGACTTCTTCCGGTCCATGGAGGGAAAAATGACTTTTTTTTGCTTTTTGTCCCACAAAATTTTGGTGGAGAACACTAACCTGGGGTAACGTGAGACAGTTCATGGGGTCGGTCTGTGGCTTTCCTGCCAAGCTTTCTGTTTATTATGCGACAGGAAGACAGAAGCAGCTGGAGGTGAGGCCCGGCGTGGCAGGTTTGCGCCCTGGGCTCCCTCAGGTGGTCGTTGGCGGGGGTGGGGTGGTTAGGGGAGGCAGGACTCCGGCCGCAGGAGGCGGGCTTGCGGAGCTCTGGGATGGAAGCCACCTGCTGCTCACAAAGTCTGTTTCTAACAGAGATTGGAAGAGAAAAGACACTTCCGACTGGACCAGGATGGGTTTCTTTAGAGAAAGACCATACACCACTTCCAGGCAGCACTGGGAGGTCCTTACCAGTAATACCACCTGGCAGAGGACCTACCTGAGCCTCAGAAGTTCAGGGACTCCCCCAGCCTAGCAATTCCTCCTCTGGGGCCCTCCTAGGCTCTTTCCACCGCAGACAGACTCACAGGAGAGACGGCCTTGCGCCTAAGCTCTGATGGACTCTGTGTAGCCAGTCTTTCCTCCTTACCAACTACGTTCAGTTCCGTTGGATAAAAATCAGTTGAATTTTAGTATGCAAATCCCTAGGATAAAAACAACAGCACAACAATAACCAAGCCAACAGGCATGGACGCAGGACAGGATCCTCTGTGCACGGGCACAAAACCTTCCAGAAGGCGCGGCTCTGGCGCTGAATGCCTGGAAAGGGGTCCTTTCCTCCTTTCTCCCTGTGGGGCCACACCCAATGCCTAGCACTTTTCTCCAGCTCATGTCAAGATCCTCCTCAGACTTTTCTTTGTGTCAATGTTCTCATCCGAAGAAGCCAGTTTCTTTACTTGACTCTTGCAACTTACTGGACTAAGTTTTGTTTTCATCTCTTTTGTCAGTTTTTCCTCTATGCGCCAGGATATTTAAGACAGAACTCATTTCAATTTCACAAATATTTAGAGAAATAAATTCTCAAAGAAACCTCCAATGAATCGGTCATAATTTAACTCCACTGACTTTACTAATAAAAGCACCATATGCTTTCAGAATCCTGAGACTCAATATATTCCCTTTCACTTTGGCCACTAGGAAGCTCAAGTCTAAATTTAATGTCCAATTGAGTAATACCCTATCTGACATTTAAAATTTAATTTTACCTCCTGCCTTGATTCTGATCTCCATTATCTTACTCTATACTGTTCTAAATAAAGCATGTTTTTTAGAGGAAGTCATCTCATATCCTTTTTTGCTTATTTTTTAAAGATTTATTTATTTATTTGAGAGAGAGAGAGCTCGTGAGCACGAGCAGGGGGAGGGGCAGAGGGAGAGAGAGAATCTCAGGCAGACTCCCCAATCAGCACTGAGCCCAATGGGGGGCTCAATCCCAGGACCCTGAGATCATGACCTGAGCCAAAACCAAGAGTCAGATGCTTAACTGACCGAGCCACCTGGGCACCCCTCATATCTTTTTTTTTTTTTAATGAGGCATAAATTATTATTTTGTAAAAGGTGAAGAGAATATGACAATAGAAATCACCTGACACAAGAGCCAAAAAGATAGAAGCAGCCTAAATGTCCTTCGGTGGCTGAATGGATAAACAAAGTATGGTCCATCCACACAATGGAATATTGTTCAGCCTAAAAAGGAAGGAGATCCTGACATCTGCTACAACGTGGATGAAGCTTGAAGACATTTTGCTCAGTGAAACGAGCCAGCCACAAGAGGACAGTACTGTGTGATTTCACTCACCCGAAGTACCTGAGAAGTCAAGTTCATAGAGACAGGAAGTAGAGTGGTGGGTGCCAGGGAATGAGGAAGTGCTTAATGGGAGCAGTTTCAGTTTGGAAAGAGGAAAACGTTCTGGAGGTGGATGGTGGTGATGGTTGTACAGTGCGAATGTCCTTAGCACCCTTGAGCCGCACACTTAAAAATGGTTAGAGTGGTGGGCGCCTGGGTGGCTCAGATGGTTAAGCGTCTGCCTTCGGCTCAGGTCATGATCCCGGGGTCCTGGGATCGAGTCCCGCATCGGGCTCCCGGCTCGGCGGGGAGTCTGCTTCTCCCTCTGACCCTCTCCCCTCTCATGCTGTTTCCCTCTCACTCGCTCTCTAAAAAATGAATAAAATCTTTAAAAAAAAAAAAAATGGTTAGAGTGGTAAATTTTATAGTATGTAGATGTTATCACAATTTTAAAAAAAGAAAGAAATCCCCCGAAAATGAACACTGAAATGTTTGTCTTCTAGAAAATGCCCTACGCCAGTCTCTGCTGTTTTTTTCTTGGTGGAGGGCTAATGGAGTGGCCTCCTCCTTTGGACGCACGTGCCCTCCTACCAAAGTTGATCGTGTTCTAGGGCTCTCCAAGGAGAATCAAAGTAGCACAAACGCTGACTCACCACCACCACGGGGCGCAGCTAACACAGTCCCACTCAGTGAGATGAGAGAGGTGAGCCCTGTCCCCGGAGCAGCCCCGCATTCAGCTGAGCGGCGGGGCAGAGCCCGGCGGCCGGCGCGGGACAGGAGCCCCGCAGAGCTAGTCTCTCAACCCCCGCCATGGAAGCAGATGGCCTGGGTTTGAGTCCTGGCTCCACCGCCGTGAGCTCTGTGGTGTGGGCACGTGGTTAAACCTCTCTGCGATTCATTCGGGGACCGCGATTCCACTAGTGAAAGCTCCTGACACACAGCCCCCTGCCCCCACCCTTCCCCATCAGCATACGGTGAAAAATACAGTCCTGTCAGTTTAGGTCACTCCAGACACCCTCCTGCATGCTCAGCCTGTCTCCAGACTGCCCTCCATCTGTGGAGGGCAGCCTCTAAGGGACAATGATCACCGTCCCCTTCTCAGAACTACTCTGGCTGGTGTCTTGCAGATCAGCAGGGCTAATTCCTAAGGGCTTGACTTGGATGTTCTGCCCACCTAGTCTCTGCGGGATGCAAACCCACAAAACAGGCAGAAATGATCGCGATGCCAACAAAGTATTAGATAAACAGAGAATGTGATCGTGGTCCAAAAGAGCTGAAGGCAAATCTGTAACGAGGAAATTCAGTTACAGGCATAAAGCCTAGTGCGGCGTTCGCCGCACAGTTAGCTTGCAGTAAATACCAGCTCCCTTTATAGCCCCTAGAATACGAAAGATCCACTTTCCATATGTAAGAATTGGCAGTCACAAGGCAAGGCGAGGCCAAGGCCTGATGGAACCAGCAGTAAAAAACAATGAGCCTTATTGGATTTACACGGTTTGTTACTTATGTAGACAGCGAAAGGGAGAGTAACCACTGGTGCCAGCAACAGGGAGCTGACTCTGGACTGCCCAAAGTGGTTTCATATCGTGCAGTTGTACCCTGGGGGGTCAAGGCAGGAAGTCTCATACCTCATCAGAACTCAGGACGGGGTGAGAAACAGGATATCGCATTGCTTCACTAACTGTCTCATGACAGCCTCCTTGGTGGACAGGGAAGAGAGTGACAAAGGGTGTGGTGGCAGCTCCCCCTAAGCCTCCCGTGCTCCTATGGTCCAGGAGGACCACAAGACCAGGACTTGGACCAGCTGTGTTTCAAGCTTTGCCCATGTGACCCATGTGTGGGTACAGGCAGGAGCCAGAACGGAGCTGTTCCCCCACAAGAATATGTGCAACATTGCTAATAAAATACTTGATCAGGCACATAGAAGTTTTGGTTCAACTACAATAATTTCGTAAAAAGGTGATTTCTACACTTGGGTCTTAGTTTGTTGTTTTGAAGTGAGGTTTAATGTAAATAGAGTGAATTGTATAAATCTTAAGCACACAACTTAAAGAATGTTTATATTTGGGGCGCTTGGGTGGCTTAGTCGATTGAGCATCTGACTCTTGATTTTGGCTCAGGTCATGATCTCAGGGTTGTGAGATTGAGCCCCACATTGGGCTCCACGCTGAGCATGGAGCCTGCTTGGGATTCTCTCCCTCTGCCCTTCCCCCATCCACCCCCTGCTCGCATGTGCCCACACGCTCTCACTCTCTCTCTGTCTTAAAAAAAGAAAAGAATGGGGGACCCTGGGTGGCTCAGTTGGTTAAGCATCTGCCTTCAGCTCAAATCATGATCCCAGAGTCCTGGGATCAAGCCTGAGCCCCGCATCAGGCCCCCCGCTCAGTGGGGAGTCTGCTTCTCCCTCTCCCTCTGACCCTCCGCCTGCTCGCTCTCTCTCGCTCACCGTCTCAAATGAATAAATAAATAAACAAAATCTTTAAAAAGAAAAAAATGTTTATATGTGTATACACCCATGTAATCATCCCCCCCCCAAATATAGAACATTTCCAGGATCCAGAAAGCTCCCATGGCCCAGCACCCAGCGGTGAACACTGCCCTAACTCCTGCCACAATTCTGCTTAGCCTTGGACTTGATATAAATGGAATTACGTAGAATGTACTCTTCTGTATCTGGCTTTTTTGGTTCAATATTATGTCTCAGACATTCTTCTTGATCACTGTGTAGTATTCCACTGTGTGAATGAACTACGATTTATTTATCACAGAGTTGCCATGTACTTCCTCGTCTGTGTCTTTTAGCGGACGCAGGCTGCCATTTCTGATGGGTATACAATTTACAGTATTGCATGGGAGGCTCACTCATTCCATAGCCTCGCCAACACTAGAATTGCTGACACTTTCATTTTAGCCGTTCCGGTTGGCCGTATGACTTCACGTACTTTCTTAACCAAGTCATATCTCATTGTGGTTTTAACTTGAAATTTTTTTTGTGATGGCTAATGAGGCTGAGCCCCTTCAATTATGCTTTCTGGTCATTTGAAAATCCTGAGTGAGAGAGCTCCTCAAGTCTTCTGTCCAGTTTTGATCAAGTTGCTGGTCTTTTTCTTATTGATTCGTAAAGTTTCCTTATATATCCTGGTTGTGAATCCTTCTCTGAATATATCTCCCAGCCTACAGCTTGTGTTCTCACTCACTTACTGCTTTCTCTTAATGAATTTGTTAATTGCTAATTGGTTAATTTGAAATTGTTAATTTCGATGAGGCCCCATTTATCAATCAGCTGTTTTATGATTAATGGCTTTTATGTCATTTAAGAGATCTGTGCTTATCTGAAAGCCATGATGATATTCTCCTACGTTTTCTTCTGGGAGCTTTATTGTTTTACCCTTCTCATTAGGAATATAGTTCATCTTGAATTAATGTTTATGCTACAAGGTAGGGGTCAGGATCTGCTCTTTTCCGCATGCATATCCAAATCACCATCATTTATTGATAAGAACAACCTGTCCTCCGTTCTCTTGCTTAAGTACCTTTATTGTAAAGTAAGTGGACATAAATGTGTGAGTCTGTTTCTAAACTCTGAATCTGATCCCATGCCATGGGTCTATGTCTATTCTAACAGCAATATCCCACTGTTTAATTACTAGCACTTAATTTTGGTTACTTTTTAGTAGATCTTGATATCTACTAGGGTAAGTCTTCCAACTTTGTTCTTCCTCCTCAACATTGTCCCAATTATTCTAGGTTTTTTGCAATTCCATATAAATCAGTTTGTTAATATCCCTTACAAAAACACGGCTGGGATTTTGATTGAAATTACATTGAATCTGTAGATCACTTTGGGAGACTGGACATCATAACAATATTGTACTTCTCAATCCATGAATGTGGTATATCTCACCAATCATTTAGGTCCTTCCTTAATCTCTCCTCAGAAATGTTTTGTAGTTTTCAGTGTGAATTTTGCACATCTTTCAAAAGATTCATTCCTAAGCATTCTATATTTTTATGCTACTGTAAGTTGTTTTTAATTTCATTGTCTAGTCATTGGCTAGTATGTAGAAATAAGCTAAATTTCATATATTGACATTATATCCAGTGATGCGGCTAAATTCATTTGTTGATTCTAGTAGTTTACAGATTCTTTTGGATTTTCTAGTACGTAATTATGCCTTCTGAAAATAAAAACAGTTTTCCTTTCTTCCTTCCTAATCTTTATATCTCTTTCTTTTTCTTGCCTTTTTGGACCGGCTAGGACTTCCAGTACCATGTTGAACAGAAACGGTGATAGTGGGCAAGAGGAAAGTGCTTAGTAGTTTCATTTACATTAACCATAGAGTTTTTTAAAATGCTGTTTATCAGAACAAGGAAATTTCTTTTTATTATTAATTGATGGACAGTTTATATCATGAATACATATATCAGATATTTTCCTGCATCAATGGGCATGATCATACTTTTTTATCCTTTATTCTGTTACTGTTACAAATTACACTGATTGATTTTCAAGTGTTAAACCAATCTTGCATTTCTAGAATAAACTATTTGGTCAAGAAGTATTATCCTTTTAATGTATCTCTAGATTTGATTTACTAATGTTTTATGTAGGGTTTTCATCTACATTCCTGAGAGATATAAGCCTGTAAATTTCTTTTATTGTAATGTCCTTGTCAATTTTTAATACCAGGGTTTTGCCAGCCTTATGAAATGAGTTGGGAGGTGTTCTTTTTTCTTTTTCTCTGTAAGACTTTGTGTAAGACTGGTATTATTTTGTCCTTAAGTGTTTGGAAAATGACTAGTGGAACCATCTGAGTCTGGAGTTTCCTTTGTGAGAAGGTTTTTCATTTCAGATTTGGTTATTTTAAACTATAAGTATAGGATGCTTAGGATTTTCCATTTCTTCTTGTATTAGTTTTGCTAAATTGTGGTTTTTAGAGAATGTGTCCATTTCTTTGAGGGTGTCCTTTTT
>NC_138373.1:156394266-156481924 GCF_054177405.1 Leptonychotes weddellii
GAGGGTGTCCTTTTTATTGGCATAAAGTTGTTCATAATATCCTGTTATTCCATTTAAAATGTATTAGGCTCTGTACTGATGGCCTTCTTTTATTTCCAGTATCGATGTGAAAAAAATCTGGGGCTATGTTTTCTGGTTTTTTTCCGTGATCAGTCTTGACGGGATTATCAATTTTGTTAATCTTTTCAAACACCTAGTTTGGTTTTGTTGTTGTTTCTATTGTACTTCTCCTCTCTAGTTCACTGATGTCAACTCTTGATTACTATTGTCCTTCCATTTTCTTTAGATTTAATTTACTGGGTTTTTCTACTTTCCTGAGACAGAGGCTTAGATCACCTACTTTCAACCCCCTTATTTTCTAGCTCATGCATTTAAAACTAAAAATTCTCACTTGGGCACTTCCTCAGTGGCTTCTCACAAGTTTCAATACGTTTATTTTCATTATCATTCAGTTCAAAGTATTTGCTAACTTCCATTGTGATGTTTCCTCTGGCCTGTGAGTTATTCAGAAGTGTGTTGCTTAATTTCCAAACACTTGGGGATTCAACAATTATCTTTCTGTTATTAATTTCTTGTTTAATTGCACTGTGGTCAGAGAATGCACAGAGAATGAAATGTGTGATTTCAGCCCTTTGAAATCTGTTGAGACTTGCTCTAGGGCCCAGGATATGGTCTATTTTGGTACATATTCCATGATTTCATTTATCCCTTTCCTGGTGCCATAGATACCATGCATTTTAGCATTTGGTCACTTATTATTTCTCTAGATGGTTAATATTACCCTATATTTACCCTATTCTTCATTCCTTCCTGCAGTTTGGTGCTTCCATCTGGGGTCACTTTCCTTCAGCATGAAGGACTTCATGGGATTTCTTGTGTATTGACTTCCTGGTAACTAATTCTCTTAGCTTTTGAAGACATTTTTGCTTTAGCCTTCATTTCTGAAAAAAATATCTTCTACAAAAAGATTGGCAGGGTGTTTTTTTTCCCTTTCAACAATTTAAAGATGTTATTCTATTGTCTCCTGGATTACAAAAATGCAAATGCTTCACAGATCTGCAGGTCACCCTTGCCACCTTCCACGTGCGTCATTCCAATGTTGGTATATATGCTCTTGGTACTCTGGGTCCACCAGTCTCTTTTCCATTCCTCAGACGGCCCAAACTCCTTCCCACATTGGAGTCCTTTGCGCTGTTCCCTCAGTCAGCATGCTTGTCCTGGCCCTTGTCACCTGGCTCGCTCCACTCTCCCAGGACTCCCTTTCAAACATTCCTTTTCAAACTGTCCATTTTGACCCCTCTCCCAATTCAAATCAGTTCCCCTTTATAGTCTTTCATCATCTCCTCTCATTTCCTTCTTTTTTTCTTTCTAGAACTTGCCATACACTGCGATGGCATAATGAGTCTTCTTGTTATTTATGTCATCTTGTAATGTACCTGTGTTGCCTCTTTTAGACCATGAGCTCCTCAAAGGCGTGGGCACATCTATTTTGTTCCTGGCTGTCCTCCCAGCCCCCGGCCAAGAACTTGGCACCCTGAGTCTTTCCTCATGCTCACCGGCTCTCCTCCTCTCCCTCTGTGCTCCGTTCACACTCTCCTCGTCCTCCTCCCGGGCTGTGGGTGTGGGGGGTTGGGGGGGTAAACCAACAGCTGCTCTTCTTCTCTCCCACCTCCCGATTCTAGTGCAGACAAGCCAGGGAATTTCTGGGAGCTGCGCAGGTGCGTAGAGGTGGCTGCCTGGCGTGATCGTACTGGCCGGATCATCGCAGGGCTCCTGGCAGCTCGGCTTGATAACATGTTTACCTGAGTCATCTTTGGCAAAGCCTGCCAGGCTCCAGGATGGAACATGTGTGCGAGAAATAGCTCTTGTGTGGCACGCCCACCCCTCTTGAAAGTCAGTCGAGGGAGGCGGGCATGGACGCCAGGGAAAGAAGCCTGGAGAATACCAGGGTTGAGGAGCTCATGTGCCAAATGTGAAGTGGGTTTCTTTTTCAAGAAGCATCGGCACGGTTACTGTTCTGAGCACAGCCCACGCCTCTGGATCTAGAGCAGAGGGGTGAACAGGGGCGAAAGAAACAAAACAGCAAACAGCCTCTGATGCCATTGAAAGCAATTACTGACGATATTGAGATGTAACATTTGCAAAGTCTGCGCCCTTCCTGCAGAGCCCTGGGGCTCGCTGGTGGGACGGGGGCGAGGCCAGGTCTGCGCTGTGTGTTTCCAGCCCGAGCTCCCCTGGCACAGCTGGCTTATCTGCAAGGGCCTGGGCCACACACATTTCGTGGCAAGGGAGCGGCCTCTGTGGCGACGCTTATCTGCTGGGTAGGTCTCGCCCTGGATTCCTTTTCGGGGACTGTGTGAAGCAAAACAAACCCCCAAACCTCTAACGAAACGGGACACAACAAATCAATGGAAACGCCGCGGTAAGGCATGTTCACGTCTGTAAAAGGTTTCTAGAAACCCAGGATGCTTCTTATCCTAGTGACTGGGGCGGGGCCCCGGTGGGGATGGCTCTCTGCGTCTGTCTCCTCGATGGAGCCAACCTGGAAATCACTGGGAACCGCTCTGGACAGACTTAAAGGTAAACTCACTCACTTCGGCAAGACAGATCTGTGGCTGCTTCAAGCTCAGCAATCATACTTCCTGGCAGGAGGAATACACTTAGTGAAAA
Organism: Leptonychotes weddellii; assembly: GCF_054177405.1. Classification (NCBI taxonomy): domain Eukaryota; kingdom Metazoa; phylum Chordata; class Mammalia; order Carnivora; family Phocidae; genus Leptonychotes; species Leptonychotes weddellii. The sequence continues at coordinate 156,396,937 of NC_138373.1, forward strand.
AAAATACAAATAAAAATAGTGTGACTTGTGGCGGCCCTGACTGTTGCAGCAAGAGCCTTTCTGGGGCCCCCTCCAGCACACCCTGCACCCTTAAAAAGAACCCTTTCTTCTCTCTCTCTTTTTTCGGTGATGTTACTATAGCCGTTAGAGGCCTATCCAGCAGAAAGCATCGCATCTCTTCAGGGAGATACAAGGTACGGCGTTTGAAAATGGCTCCAAGCAAGCAACCTCTGGAAAAACCCAGAGACTTACAACCTCTTACCTGACATCTGTTGGGTCTGGACACGTCCTCTCAGCTCTCTATTTCCTGGTGGCGGACGTGGGAGCACTCACGCACGCCCCGCGCTGTGGTTGCTCCGTGAGCAGTACCTAGTCCCGCGCCAAGTCCTCCCTGCGAGCTGGCCGTCCTCCCGAGCAGTCACGGCCCCTGTAATTTGTCATACGCTCTCCCTACCTGAACAATGGATGCGGGCCTCGGCCACAATTTCTACTGAGAACCTGCTAGATTCTGGGCAAGGGGTGAGAAAATGACATCGGAGGGCACGTGAATGACTTGGCCAAGGTCACAAAGCTGGTCAGATGCTGAGCTGGAATTAAAATGCAGAATTTCTCTTTTTCCTCCTTTCTTTGTCGCTTAACACGCCCTCCCCTGCCCCCAGCCCCCCTAAAAGTGTTAATGAGCTCAGCTTCTAGAAATGCGACCTTTTATACTCAGTCTGTCATGTGGAGAGTTATTGTCGGGCTTTTCTCCCCCCGGCCGCCCCTCCCCTCGCTCCTCTGTCAGAAATGAGGACGATCCTGGGGCTGGCCACATGCCGTGGTCAGGCGGGCCAACTAGTCTAGCTGGGTAAGAGTTAGCTAGTTTAGGCACCTGACCTCACATTACTCCCTCATAGATGACTCCCCCACCCACCTCGTCCTCCTTCCGTGAATCTCACAGCACAGTTATTCCTCCTCCGGGGTGGGGAGGGGGGTCTGCGGGGCAAGTTCGGCCTTTTGGGCCACTTAATAGCTGTAGGGAAAAGTGTGGAAGTCGTGGCTCAAAGAGGCTCGAGCTTCTGTATGGGCTGGTTCACTGCATCTGGCCCTCGCCCTTCGTCACCGATTATCCCAATTAAACTGTGAAGTGGCCCCAAAATTCACATCTCTGAAGTAGATTGTAGGGGTGGGAACAGGGTGGAGGCTCACTCGTTCATTCATTCACTGGTTCCCTCGGCAGAGCGTGCTGGGAACCAAGGGCTGTAATTAAGCTGTAGTTCAATTGGATTCACCTGAGTTCTAATTTAAACACTGTTTTAAGGGGAGGAAGCATTTGCCGCCTGGGCACAGATGCAGGTGGCTGGTAGCTGGAGCGAGAGCAGATGGAGGGGCTGGGGGGCCCATGCAGGAAGGGGGGCACACAGAGCTCGGTGAGACAACACACGTGGGTTGAGTTCCCGGTGTGGCACGGAGACCCACTGGAGCGTGACAACAGGTAACTGTCATCACGGGTCCCCAGGATTCCATGTGCTCTGTGCTTCACGCACATCATGACATTGGCCATCACGAGACCCCCAGAGGCGAGCCCAGCTGGCACCGATGGGAACGGGGCTCGCTGTGTGGGGGAGGGATGCAGGCTCCAGGCTGCATAAAGGTCATGGAGCCCCTGTGGAGAGACAGACAAAACAGGCAGGAGGCTTCTGCAGACCGTGCCTTCTCGGGGCGGGGGGGGGGAGGGCAGGGGGGCCGAGAGCACAGCTGGAGCTGGACCACGCTGTGCCAGGGGTCCCCCAGACAGCAGTGAGCAGGCTGGAAAGTGTGCTCTCAGTTGCCCTAGCCACATGGCTGCTTGGGTTCAGGGAATTATAATGAAAAAGCCACATGCAAATGAGGTAAATTGCAATTAGGAGGAACCACACATGGTCTGTCCTTGAGGAAGCACTGGGGGGATTTGTGCAGCAGACAAAGGATGGAGGAAGGAAGAACATGGCATTGTCCATGAGCGGCACATGGGCCTGGATGCCCCGGGCCCTTGGTCCTGCAGACCTGGCGGAACGCCCCTTAACTTGGCGGTGATCAGATGAGCAGTGCACATCACAGCTGCAGGGCCTGGGTAAGGTGGTTGTTACACAGACCGGAGGGAGCAGGGTCTATGAAAAGTAACCAGAATTATCTCCTTCAAACCAGAACATAGGGGCATCAAAAGCTTTAGAGACTTGCCCAAGCTGTACCTGGTAGAAGCAGATTGGAGCATGGGTCTCCCCAAGATAAATTCAAAGCCAGTTTTCAGAACAGTCAACCCTACACTCACTGAGAACCCCAGGTGGTCCAGCCTCTGTCCCCCACTCTTCCCCCCAGAATTCTTCCCTAAAGACCAGCTTTCCATATTCTGACAACTGGGAGCCACTGTCCACTGGTGGCTCCCATCTGAAACCCACCACTCAGGCCTTCCCCCGGTGTAGGGCCTGGTCAGCTCCGGAGCATCAGGACCAAAGCAAACAGAGGAGAATCCCTGAGTGGCAGAGAATTAAGGGAAAAGGCAAGAGATAAAACAACAGGAATCCCAGAAACTGCTGATGAAGACCCTTCGTGAGATGGGTGGAGATACTACATTTATAAAACAAGAACAGAATATGCTGAAAAGGGATGTTGCAGAACAAGAGAGAGATCCTGTCTGTGGAGATCAGCAGAGCGAGAAATAAAGGAATCTGTATACTGCTAGAGAGTGGGAGACTCTGACTCTGACTTCAGACTACTGTCCTAAAGAGGAAGAGGAGGACAGAGGTGTGGGGAGAAGGGCCTTCCAAGCAGAGGGAGACGCAGGAGTCAGGCCTTGCGGGCGCTGCCTGTAGGGGCCTGTGCGTCCCTGGCCTGGCGTCCTCCACCCAGCAGACGAGACCGAGTCCTGCCTTGGCCGCTTACTGCCCACTCCCCACCAGAGAAGCTCCCGACCTGCCCTTTGCCCCGTGGGTCAAGGGGCAAGTTGTCTAATTTTCCTTTGGCTGACCCCATCTTGAAAGTGATTCTTTGTCCCCCAGAGCAGGCGATGGATACAGAAAGGCATTGTGTTCAGGTTTGCAGGCTGTAATCCCTTCATGGGGGCAGGGGTGGGTGGGCGGGCATACCAGTGTTTGTCTTCCCAACCCACAGATAGCCCCGGATGGTGACCTAACTTCCAGCCACCCAAGCCAGAGTGTGCTGCTATTGTTTTGTCTTGAGAAGCGACCTTAGTGTGTAGTTCAGGGTCAACCCTGGAAAATATTAGTCATGGAAATGAAGACTCAGGGAGGGCCTGGGCTGATAGATGCCTCAGACCTGAGAAGGAGCCAGCTAGCTCATCGCTGCTTCCTGGGAGCGGTGACTCTGACTCCCAGAAGTGCTGACGGTAAGACCAGCCCGGCCCGACATGTGGACCACGGGCACAAGGACGGGAGAGCCAGGCAGAAGGCCAGAACTCTCCAACACAGATGGCTGAGGGGGACTGAGGCAGGGAGCGGTCCGTGGCGTCAGCACCAGCATTTGCTGGCGGGTAGACCGGGCAGGGCCGGGCTCTCTGCCCCTCATCCTGACACTCTAGAGCCTCTTGATACTTTGAAAAACGTATGTTCTCAGATGGGGGTTAATCAAGACACTGTATTCTAACACCACCTGCTTTGATTACAGTGGATCTTTCTTTTTTAAAATGTCCAGTTGAAGTTCACCTGACTGGGTCTTTAGAAAAAAGAGAGAGAGGGGTCCCAGGGAAAACCCGAGGTAAATGACTGGCTCTCCCGCTGGGTGGTGGGGGCTGGGCAGAGATCTGCAAGCCAGAACCCCACCATGCTCCCAGGAAAGCCCTGTGGCGGGGGCCCCAAAAAGGCGCCTGCTTGATGACAAGGCAAACAAGCTGTAGGCAGCCTCCGCCCACTGAAGAGGACCAGGGACCCCCTCGCGTGTGCCTCACGATATGTACAGAAATGTTTCAGATCCCCTCTTTGCCTGACTTTAATCCAACCAGATAACAGCAGTAAGACAAGGAATATTCCATTCTCAGAGTGATTTTAAGCAGCTGATTTTGACTCTTCTTTGTAAGCCCTTCAGAACACAATCAAGTGAAGCCAGCCCATTTCTTTTCATTTCTGAGATAGTGCGGAGACGTGGCTCAGGGAGTTTCTAGAGCCTTCCAATGCCTCGCTTCTCAGCTTGGTGGCTGTAGGTCAGGTGGGGAGAGGGAGGTGACGTTTGGTAAGGGTGGACAGTGCTATTCCAGCCCCTCCCTGCCGCTAGCCAGCTCTGATTCCCTGTTCATCTGCCAGGCACCTGGCTGCGGGTCGGCTGCCCTGTCATGGGAACAGTTTATAAAGAGTGTTGGTCACATTTTTACTGGAAAACTTGAGTGGGTGGGAGGCAGGACAGGTTGGTCTTGGGTTCCCTTACAAGCCTTCAAGCAAGCTGGGCTCTCTCCCTCAAAACCTGGGTCAGACTGTAGACAAGGGAGGCCCAAGTTTGGTAAAAACAAACAAACAAACAGACAAAAAACAGAACAAAACAAAACCAGGGGAAATTTTTGATGATTTCTCATGGTTTGAGCTCCAGGCCAACTCGATTCCACTCAGGACGTTCTAACATTTTCCGCCTTAAACTTCAGATCCCCAGTGAGTTTCAGACAAACGGGACACCTGGGATCAGCAAAACTGGGCCATTTCGGTTAGCTCTCCTTCCCCGCTGAGTCATCCAACCTCGCTGGCCCGCGCAGTGAGAGCTGGGGCCACTCACCCCAAGTTAATATTCCACATCCTCAGGACTAGCTGACTGATGTGTATTTGAGAAGCGAAATCCTCACCGGCTTTTACAATTACCAGGCGAGGATCCCATGTGGGTGATGGAGCAGAGCAGTTAACCCCGCTGAGTTGTTTGCTTGTGGGGGTATTTTGCTGGCCCGGGAAAGGACATGATAGCTTGGAACTCCAATATTTGCCATAAAGTCCCCTGACTTGTACACCTGCGAAGGCCTTCTTCAACCTCTGTGTCCAGGTAACACCTTTCCAAAGCCGTTCAGGCCAAGTGAGCCCTCACCCCAGTGTGCTTCCCTGTCTACCACAGCACCCCATTTTATATCTGTCCGGGTATCTAGCTGGTCAGGCCAGGAGCTTTCTAAGGCCTAGGGCTGCGTCTTGCCCCTCAGGATGCTTTCTTTGGGTGCAAACAGAGGGCTCCTGCCTTGAGCCACTCTTAGCACAAAGCCTCATGGGACTGCGACGGGTGCTTCTTGGACCCGAGATAGGGCAGAGACCGCAGAGAAGGAAAAGCCTATAACATTGAAAGGCGTTCATTGAAATGGGGCAACAGTTCTCAGCGCCTGGGCTCCTACTTGCTAGAAAACACAGACTCCCCCATTTTAGCTTTTCCTCAGCAAGCAGATCTCCCTTCCCCCACTCTTTTCCCTTTCTTTTGTAATCTGTCCCCCAAAAGGAAAATGACAAAATCCTCCCCACAAGAAGATTCTCAGCAGCAGTGACAGATCAAAGAAAATGTTACCCAGCTGGGCATGCGTCTCAATCTATATTCATTCTATTCTTAGCCACCTACCCTCATCTGTCTGACCAGATTCCTCTGCAAGCGTTCACGCCAAGGAAATTTGACTTGCTGCCACTTGAGCTATTGTGGATAAATGCGCTTTTAGTTGGCACATCCAGAAACTTCCATCCTCCTCGACCTACCCTGTGTAAGCACTTACTCAGTCTACGGCACGGTTCCATGCAAGGCACGGAGAGTGCTGACGTTTTTTAAGTCGACTAAGAAAACAAATCAACATTTGTGTTTGTCAGTAAGACGTTGATGGCATATACATGCGTGTGTGTGTGTGTGTGTGTGCACGCCTACACACCTATAAATGAATGACACCCATCGGCGAAAGGGATGCTATTTGGTTAAGACCAAAGGCATCGTTTGCGAGGGAGGCGATAGAATTAGATGTTGATACAGTAGGTGTTTCAAATGTCAGATCTCAGTGATAATGGGAAGGAAAGGAAAGACGAGAAATGCCTCCTTCAGAAAATACCCATTCATCATTTTCTCTTTTGCAAACACTGAAAAAAGCCGGAGAAGCAGTGAGCCTTTCCTTGAGAGGTGCCCTTCAGTTCCCAGAGAAATGAAGTTTGGTCCGATGTCAAGGTTACTAAGGAAACGCTGTATGCTTCTGAATAGCAAAGCAAATAGACATATAAAACTTGAGTAAATCATTAATTCATTATATTATTATTGATGGGATCTGGAGAGGCTTACATATTCCTTCTTTATTCCAAGTTCTCAAAAGTTTTCTTTCATCACAAAGCAAACACTCGGATGGCCACTTTATGGATAATTATTCCCTCTCTGCCTCACTCTAGAGACGAAGGAGGACCACCGGCTCTCAGATTTTAATGGATCAAAGAAAATGGTCAACCAGGCAAGAGACGTGCACTTCGTGGTTTGTGTGTGTGTGTGTTTGTTAAATTAGCGGCTGCGGTTTCTGTAGAGAATGGAAAATGCATTAAGGATAGTTTGACTTAAACACAAAGCAACCTTTCCGTTTGACAAACAGATCGGAGTAGAGGTAAAGCCTCACTATTGGACCCAGGACGATGTTCAGATTTCGTGGCACACGGACAGGGCTGGGAGGAGGCGTGAGTCACCAAATGCAGGGTGCTGTGGGGTGCAGAGGTGGGAAAGGTCTCCACGTTGATGCAAACCTGGGAGGGACGTGGGCCTGGCCCGGGCCGGAGACTGTGGTCGCGCCTGAAGGGAGTGTCTCAGCTCCCTATCATCCCAGGCGACCTAGTGAGTCAGCGTTTTCTCCTCCTGCGCCCACCAGGCCTGGGGGTCCCCGCCAAGGTTAGCTAGCGAGAGGTGAACTGTCCCAGCTGGGTCTTGCCTCTGGCCCTCCTCGTAGATCCAGACCACCTTCACAGGCTGCGTGACCCGAGCCCGTGGCTTAACCTCGCTGTGCTTCCGCTTCCTCCTCCAGCAGCCAGGGTCAGTCCCAGAACCTGCCTGGCAGGGCCGTTGAGAGCACCCCCCACCCCGCCCCCCGGGTGGACTGATGCACATCGAGGATGTTAGAGAGGCCAGGGAAGCAGAGGACTGCAGGACTGCAGCCTGGTTGGCAACAGGCCTCGTCCCAGCCACCCTTCTCTTTAGGCCCCAGGGGAGAAAGCACTTGTCTCCCATCACCCAGCAGGAGAGAAGTCTCACAGCCCAGATCCTCTGCTCCGGAGGCCCAGCTTGCACCGCCAAGGTGAGAGCAATTTCGTGAAATGCCAGCCAGAGGAGGAGCGTCAGAAACGTCTCTAGGTTAAATAAACACGGGCCTCGCAGGGACATGCTGTGTGAAGGGAGACAGGAAAGCCAAGGCCAAGGTCACGTGCGAGCGAGAGGTGCCTGGAACACCGGGTGGGAGCAGAGAGGCTCGGGTAGTCCATGCTTAAAGGGTGGGACCAGGGAGAGCTTCCTGGAGGAGGTGGCTTTTGAGGTGGGTCTTGAAGAAAGAAGAGATGCTGAGGGAGTGAAGCCTTGGAGGTGGGGGAGTGCAGGGTGGTGGGTGTCCTTGGACAGAGGGGCACGGGGGGGCAGCAGGAGGGAGAGAGGGAGTCTCTCTTTTCCCTACCTCTTCCTCCCCATCAATACTCTTGGTCCTTGGGGCACCTGGGTGGCTCAGTTGGTTGGGCGACTGCCTTCGGCTCAGGTCGTGATCCTGGAGTCCCTGGATCGAGTCCCGCATCGGGCTCCCTGCTCGGCAGGGAGTCTGCTTCTCCCTCTGACCCTCCCCCCTCTCATGCTCTCTCTATCTCATTCTCCCTCTCAAATAAATAAATAAAATCTTTAAAAAAAAAATACTCTTGGTCCTTGGAGATCTCTGTAGGCAAGCGTGGGGGAAACTTCATTGTCAGGTCCTAAGGTGTCTGAGGGTACAACCATCCTAAGCCTCCTTAAAGCCAGGGGCCGGGGCAGGGCCTGGGAAGACCTGTGGATTTTTCTCTCCCCAGGGTCAATGGGGACAGTCAATAATACAGACTTTTGGACCCTCTGGTCCCTGGTCAGGGCAGGGAGCGGCCTGTCCCAAGCTGGCAGCCCAGCATCATTAGGGCCGGTCCTGGCGGCTGGGGTGGGGGCAGGGCGGGCTTGGGGAAGAGTCCCTGTGTCCAGAGGAAGGGGGCTATGGAGATGCTTGTTGAAAGTGGTGCCTGAATTTCCCTCCTGGCCATGCTGGCTTCTGCTTTGAGACCCGTGCATGGAGCTGCCCCTTTGAAGGGATAGGGCTTGCAGCCTGGGGGGTTCCGGCATGGGGGACTGCAGGTGGCCCGTGGGGGCAGCTGGGTGCCTTGTATCTGTGGCGATTTGAGGCAGCCACACTCAGCTTGGGGGGCACCCAGGCCTTCACGTCTGCCAAGACCTTAGGAACAAAACTAGAATACCATCTATCCTCTCCCCATATAGAATATTGTCTACACTCTCCCTGTGCTCAGATTGGGGGGGCGGGGAGGAGGAGGAGAGAGGCTCAGGACCACCTGAGGGCTGGAGGCCTGGGCATGGTGAGAGCATTTTCACCCCTGAGAAGAGGCAGAGAGATGCTCCCTTTCCTCGCTCTGCAGATAGAGCACTTGAGTCTCGGGGCCGTTAACCAGAACACCCAAAGCACTACAACCAGGAGGAAGCTCGGCGGGCCCAGAATCAGGGGCCTCCGATGCCTTGTGCTCTTCTCGCTCCTGCTAGCTCAGCTCACAGACGGTCCTGCTGTCTTCCCCTGCCAAGCCGCAGGCCAGTCCGGGCCTAGTGGAATTCTCACATTCCGTCGACACGTGGGGTGAGACCTGAGGGGTGACACCCGGGCTCGAGCCTCCGGGCCCCGTCCACACAGTGGTGCCGCCGGCCTGGGGCTGAAACAGGCCAACGTCGGAAGGGCACTTAGCAGTCAGAGGTGGAGGAGACTGAGGGGGCAGAGGGCAGGTCCCTGAGGCTCTGCGGGGATGTGTCGGGGGCCGGAAGGGACCTGAGCAGAGGGGCTATTTCAGATTGGACATTTCCGTAGATTCCAACCTGTGTTCTAGCTGTTCACCGAGGTCGCAGGGGAGCCCCACCATGCGAGGACGCCCATGTTGGATGTCCGACTGGACAAAGCCACCGAGGCTTGCTCTGTGGTTCCTGATTGAGGGAGCGGCCAATCACTGAGACACGGGAGTCCTGACTCAGAAGGCCTGGGGCGGGGGTCGCAGGAAATGTGATTTCAGCCACCCTGTGGGTGTCAGAGCTTGCGACAGGTGGCCTGGGTGCAGGGCTGGTGCCGTCCCTGGTGGTGACTGGGCTGGTGAGAGCTGCTCGCCCCAGGTTTGGGTGTGGAGACCACACGTCTGGGGCACTGAGGGAACAAAGTATTTGGAGCTGTGGGCCTAGAGACCACATCCTCTTTGCTCCCCAAAATGGTGTTGTTATTAAGCACAAAGTTCCCTTGCATGGCTGCCTACAGACCCTGGGTGGACCTGTCCACGGCACACTCTCTGAACCACCAAATGATAGGGTTCAGGATCAACGCCCACTCCTCTTCCCATCCCAGAAGGGCCTGTCTAGTGTAGACCCAAACGTGGACAGAAGTGTGTCTGTCTTCACCCTCTCCTTTCAATGAACTGCTTTTCACTTTGGTCATTGTTTTTGCACTTGACATTTCCACTGTCCAGTTCACAAAAGTAACAGATTCCAATCTGTGTCCTCATTTTGCAACCCAGAAATTTCCCTGGGTGTGAACCCTGTGTTTTCAGAGGCTCGTCCGCCTGCCGCTGTGAGACCGGGCGGGGGATGAGTGATGGAGGGGCCCTGTGGTAAACTGAGGAAACGCTGCAAAGCTTTCTGCAGAGGTCCACATACTCTGCCCTACGTTATTAGCACTCTGCATTGTTGGCAGCTCCCAAACAGATTCTTTCCGCGGGGAATCAGCCCTCACACAACATGAATGGGCTCGTTTTATATCAGAAGGCTAAATTTTAACTGACAAATTGGACAGGTTCCCTAAGGCGAGGGTTACTAAGCTTTGTCATTCTCACTAAAAATGTGATTTATAATATATTCCTATTTGCTAGACACTCCTGTTCCCAGGAATGAAGGCCTAGCGCAGAAACAGGAGGTCTTAATATCTTGACCCCATATAAAAACACCCTCCTCCAGAGTCTCCATGAGCAGATAAACAGATGTGCATAAATCAAGATTCAACAGAGCCAAGCAAGTTTAATTTCATTAAGTTTTAATGATAGTTTAAGCAGTCAAACACTTAAAATTCAGGGCAGGGCAAGAGGAACGAACCCACAATTTACTTTAGAATTTTTATATTCTAAAGGAAAGACCTAAGGGTCTGGTGAAAGCGATTTTATTTCCTCCGCTTCTAGTTTATGAAGATGAAAACCGTATCTGTTGTCCCCTAAATACTCTGGTGTTTATGAACACAGAATATGTCAGATAGAAGAGTTGATTCACACCTTCAGCCAAGATTCCTCAGAGATCCTTTGTAAAAAACCACACACAAGAGAGCAGGGTAAACCATCTGCCTTCTTAAAAGTCCAAGTTAAAGTTGCCAACTCATTTTCCCCAAGATAACCGGCGCTGCTTGAAGCTAAGTGGGCAGGAATCGATTTGATCTCTGAATCTCATTGCTTAGCAGAAGTCAAGCAGCCAATTTTTGAACAATGTCTCCATATCATGAAACTTCCTAAAAATCTTCAAGGGGGTAACCTGAGCTTATGAAAAATGATCCTGAATGTCAATAGGACAAAGCTTCCCTTCCAAGATGTAATTAGGGGAGCTTGGAGCACGCCTTTCATATTTTACTTGACAAGCATCTTTTTTTTCTCTTTGTTCTGTCTGTTCTAGAGAGCTCCAGCCGGGCTTCGCCATTTCTTTGTGGAGGGGAATGGTTAAGAAAAACATAGTTATAGAATAGTAATTATTTAAAACTGAATCCATCTGATAGGAATGTTCATTTTACCCAATCTCTGTGTGTGTGTGAAAATATAATACTAGCTATTCTAGGTAGTATGTGTCTTGAATTTAATTGTGTGCATGGTTGAGTTGATAAGTGCTTTGTTCAAAAATGTACCGACTGTATGAGCAAAGGATTGCTAAGAAGTCTGATGTAGTCTTTTGGCTCCACTGAGAGATGTCCAGCAGGTAGACCCCCAAGATGCCTAGGCTGGTCAGAGCTGGCCTGGGGTTCTGTACTATGTACTACATAGGATGGTAGAAATATCCACGACAAATGGAAAATGTCCGCCTGAGGGACTGGGATGCTGAGACGTCTCGGAACTCCCAGGTAAGGTTCTGTAAGCTCAGCACTAATGCGTTTGGGGCTGGATCAGTCTTTGTGTGTGTGCTGGGGGGTGGGGCCCTCTGGGTCCTGCAGGAGGTGAGCGGCATCTTGGTCTCTGCCCACTAGATGTCACTAGCAGCCTCGCTCTTCCAGGTGTGACAACCAAATGGTCTCCAGACAAATGTTCCCTGAGGGGCAAAATCGTTGGTTGAGAATCACTGGTCTAAAGAATGAAGGAAGTTGGGCACATTTAGCCCAAAATGACAATATTCACAGGGAAGGTGAAAACTCTTTGCAGGTATGGAATTAAAAAAAAAGTTATTCTGAATTGCTTCAGATGGCCAAACAAAGACAAATGGGGTAGAATTGCAGAGAGCCCAATTTTATCTAAGGATCAGGGAGAACCTTCTAGAAGAACTGCTCAGCTCTCATCCCCAAGGTGCTTATGTTTAGACTAGGCTAGAGTCCCGACTCAAGATGCAGTGCTCTTTCCTCCAACAGATCTTTGTTGGAGCACTTAACACCAGCAAAGCTCCGTGCCGATAGCCTGGCATCCATGATCGGAGCTAGTCTTCTGCTGGCGGCAAAATAGAAAGCTTAAAGGTGGACCTCATGCCCTGGGGTCTGCCTTTCCTCCACACTCACCCCAGTTCCACAGGGAGGGCGGGCAGGACAGCCAGGGCAGGGGCTGGCAGCGAATGGGAATCCCAGAACATGGGAGGGGAAGGAAGGACCCTCCCCTGCTTCCCAACGGACAGAGTTTCTGATCTAGAGTCTCCCAGCTGGTGTCTGAGCCAGGACTGGAATCCAGAGTCCTCCAAGCACGGAGTAAGGTGAGCTCAGGGAGGTAAGCACCTGGCCCAGAGTTAGCCCTAACCCTAATCCTAACCCTTGCTCTCAGCATCCTGAGCTCTAAGAAGCCACCTGCCTGAGCCTGCACCTCCCCTACCCCTCCCCCGGCAGGGAGCACTTCCCCAGGTGTCCACTAGGTGGCACTCGGTGGTCTCGAATGACGGGTTTCGCCGTTGCCCCAGACAGAGGCGGCTTTTTTCAGACGTAGCGCTTTCCTCCTCTCTGCCTCTGGCACAAACATTCCAAAATTCCCCACGACAGATATTTTTGCTTTTTGGCTAAATGGCCTTCCCTCTTTGCTCCCTGCCCCTGCTTCCAGGATGAACCCCCCCTCTTTCGTAGGGCAGCTCCCCTGTTTAAAGTGCCTGAGAGCAAGAGGCCAGCCTGGCCTGCTGAGCCTCCTGGGGTCTGGGGTGCCCTTTCGGGGAGTGACTGTGGCCGGCCCTGCGCCCCCAGGCATGTTGCTTGTCCCCCCCGCCCCCGAACATCTTCTTTCTCACAGTTGCCTAGGAACGCCTGCCTCCTCCATCTGTCTCACCTTCTCTACTGCAAACCCCGAAAATCTCCCACCGTTCTATGCCCCACGCCACATAACAAAGCGTGCGGTAGGATGTACAGTGTTCGGGGTGGATGTCACCGAGGGAAAGGAAAAAAGGAAAGAAACATCGTAAGCACAGACACCAGAGACAGTAAACACGTTCAAAGCCAGTAACAATTCGAGTTGTAAAAGCGAGGACCGCTGGGAGTGCGTGTCCACAGAGGGGATCATTTGGTCTGGCCAGGGGCTGGCTTGGGGGCTTCAGTGGGGGTGCCAGTGTGCACCTGCATTGTAAAGGGGGACACCCCCTTTTCCTTGTACCTGGCGAGCACCCCAGGTACAAGGAAAGGTGTGTGCTACGGCTTGGAGGCAGAAACGAGAGATGTCTGCACAGAGCAAACAGAGCCTTTAGGCGACAGAGGGGTCGCTGGGGCCTCCTGCAGGTTCTGAGAGCCGCTCCAAGCCCTCTCCCACCCGGGCCTCACTTCCTGTCCCACGTCTCGCACAAAGGTCTTCTCTCCCAGTGGCCGAGGTGACAAACGACCAAACCATCAATTACTTTTAACATTTTTTTCTGGGCGGTTTTACCTGTGGTGGTGGGGTTGTATGTAGCATAAAAATAACAGAAAACAAAGTTGGGAAGCACTGAGGAAGGGGAAGGGTCACTGTGGACGGGGGTCCAGCTGTGGGGCACTCAACCTGGGACATCTAGTTGTGTGACCATCTCAAGAGAGCGGATGACAGAGATCTCCATGCATTTGGGGGAACGTGTGGACAATCTTCGGGTAGTGGAGTGAACTCGTGAAATGTCTGATTATAAAGATAGTAGCTATTTTGAGCACTCGCTGTGTGTGCTGGACTCTGTTCTGAGAGCCCCCAGGCCCGCCCTCGCTAAATGCTCACAGTGCCCCAACGAGATGGTCCTATCACCACTGTCCATCCCCACCCTTCAGCTGTGGAAACCGGGTCACGTCAAGGTTGCATGTCCAGGGCACACGGCTGGTGGCTCTAGAGACAGGGGTTAGGGCATGAGCAGCTTTACTCCAGAACTCCTGCCTCAACCACCATCTACACTGACAAGCCTCCACTAAGAAGGTTCTGAATGATACGAACAAAATAGCATTTAAGGGAGAGGGTTCTCCCTGGACCCAGACTGAAGGAGTACCTGTTGGCAGTAGGTACCTATTAGTAAGTCAGGATGATCGTTGGCTAGCTCACTTGAGACTCAAACGTCCTCATTTGCAAAGTCCCTTCACGTGCATCACCATATTTGATTCTCCCAATAGCCTCGTGCCGGGGACAAAGCAGATATGAGCAACCCCATTTGAAGAGGAGATCACGGAGCCTCAGAAGCCGGGTGCTCGGCTCGTCGGGGTTGCAGCTGGGCCCAACTCTGGCCCAGAGCTCAGCACGCCCTGCGGTGCACTGTGGGTAAGGCTAGGGCTGGGCCAGTTCTCCCGGCAGGTACCTACTACATGTCAGGCGTGCTAACAGCTAGCTTCAACTAATATTTACAATATCTGCTAGGCCGAGTGAAGGGGCTTGTGCGCAGCCCCCCATGGAGCTGGCTGAGCCAGGCTGAGGACCCACATCTGCCCGACTACACAGCTGTCTGCTACTGCTACACCATCGAGGACTTCTTCCCCATATCCACCCCACCCCCCCACCGTGTTTCTCCCTCCCACCATGGATTCAGCCCATTTCTCAACCCTCACTTTTCAGGTCTGTGCTGCCAATTCCTGGGTCGGATTTTAGCTCTGAAAATTGAAAGAAGGGGCTTAGCTTAGAACAGTTACGGACAGAATAATTCACGAGGCTCCATAATAGAGGATGGCAGGAGCGAAACCAGCAAAGAAGAGGAAATGAGTGACATAAAAATTGGGGGATTGGGAAGACAATGATAGGGTGGTTAAGGAAGGGAAGGATCTGGTAGAAAGAAAATAAGCTCCGTTTGAGAAATGTTCGGTCGTCAGAGGCGGTGAGAGCTTGCTCCCATGTTAGGTGGAGGGCAAAACAGAACAGCCGGAACTGAGGCTAAGAGGTGAGGGCCAGAGAGGCACATCTGTGAGTCATCTGGAGGTTGGACAGAACCCCAGAAACCAGGCAGCGGGGCCCCAGAGAGGAAGGGAAGTAAGCGAGCGGAGGAGACAGGAGGGGGCTGCCAGTGCTGTGGGTCCCTCCCCACACCTCCTCCTCGCCCGTGACCTTCACCTCCGCTCCCCCCGGCCGCCCACACCCTGGGCCTTGTCATCACCCATGGCTCCAACTGCACTCCGGGATCCCACTCCCTGACCACAGCTTCCGAAGCTGCCAGTCCTCTCCCGCCTCCGTCCCACCACACCCCCCGCTGACCTCACCCCAAGCTCCACTCCCTGGACTTTCCCACGTGGACCAGCGCCTCCCGGCTCCCCATCTCCAGACCTCCAGACCACACAGGACATCCTCACGGGCGTTCTCTTGCCAGTACCCCCAGCGGCTTTGCCCCTTTGTCCTTCCGCCCTGCTCATCCGGCCCAACTTGAGCCAGGGATTTGCAAGGCACCTGTCTTCTCCGCCCTACACCAGCTTCTGCGCTCCAGTGGAGGAAACCCTACACCAAGGATGTCTGGTGCCCACAGAGCCATGGTGCCCAGAGTCAGCTGCTCGCTCCCCACAGCTCTACCTCCTCCTCTTCTCGGCATCTGTTCCAAACCTCCAACATCTTCCCCCAGCAGATGGCTCTGCCTCTGGTTCATGCAGGGCTCTGTGCTGCCCCTTACCCGCACGTGCGTGTCTCTCCGTGTGTACCACACTCAGTGCTTTGTTCCTGGGTTACCCCATTATCCTCGCAACAGCCCCCTGTATGCTCATTTTGTAGATGAGGAACCAGAGGCTCACCGATGACCCTGAGGTTCCACAGCCTGCAGGCGGTCAAAAGAGGTTACGTGTCTTCGAACGTGTGCTCTTAATCCACAGGGCCAGGTGCTGTGCTAGACGCTAAGGATGTAGTAACAAACAAGATAGATAAGGTCCTACCCTTATGAAGCTTATGCTTTAGAAGGACAGACAATACGTAAGTAAGTAAATGACACATTAAATAAGTATAGACTGTGTTAAGGGCCAGCAAAGGAAGACGTGGAGCTCGTGGCTGGGAATGCTTGGATAGGGTGGTCAGCGGAGACCCCTGAAGGGAAGGTGCGCTAATGGCCTCCTGTCCTTACTCACTACCTACTCGTCCTGTTCAATGGTGGTGCCTGCCCTGTGCTCTGGATACCCTCATCGGCAAGATGGTGTCACCCACGCTGGGAGCAGGTGTCTCCTGTGTAGATGATGAGCCTTGTGGGCTGAGTTACTGAGGCCCCAAGGTGGGAAGGTAGTGGGGATATTTCTGGGGTCAGTCAATCTTCTAGGAAAGAAATGCATCCTTGGAGACTTGGATCCTTAGCCTTGGGCTGATGCCACAGCTGCATTCATCCACAGAGGATAGGAGGAGGACACCGATTACAATGGAAGCAGGTGAGTTCAGTTCCATCCAACAAATAGTTGTTGACCACCTTGACCCAGGTTGGTTCCCTCGGGCGTGGGAGACAGAGATCTGGGTGCGGTTTATTAGGAAGTGCTTTCGGGAATCAACGCTTTTGGGGAGTCAAAGAAGCAGGACCGGGGAGCGAGAAGATTGAACACTGGTGGAGGCAGTAGGTGGATCAGCCTTAGTACAGTCCCCCCCACCCCTACCCCACCCCTGCCCCATGCTGCTGGGCCCGCGCCTGGCCTCCATCCCTGCCTCTATGGCTCATCAGCTCATGAGAATATGGCTCGTCAGTCTCTGTATAGTCTAACTTTGGGCCATTTCTCTTTCCACATGAAATGCATACCAGGCTCATGGCCCAAAGCTCTGTCCCTTCAGATGTTGACTCACCGCTTTCAAGGCCACCCCTGGACGGGGATGCCTTATAGCCACATCCCACTTTTGGCTTGCACCCACATACCAAAAGCAGTGGGTGGCCCTCCAAAGACTGCCCTGTCCTAATCCCTGGAACTCGTGAATATGTTAAATTGCATATGTTAATTGGCAAAGAGGCAACTCAGTTTGCAGATGACATTAGGGTTGCTGACCAGTTGGTCTTGAGATGGAGGATGATCCTGAATTACCTGAGCGGGCCCAGTGGCCTCCCAAGGATTCTTGTAAGTGAGAGTCCGTGTGAGCAACAGAAAGGGAGATGGGATGAAGGTTGCAGAGAACCAGAAGGAGGTCAGTGTCCGAAGGCCTCAACCCTCCAGCCCCGTGCTGCTGGCTCTGCAAGAGGAAGGAGCCACATGCTACGGAACATGGGTGGCCTCTAACCCTGGAAAAGGCAAGGAAACAGATCCCTCCCCGCCACCGAGTCTCCAGAAGGAATGCAGGCCTGTCCCCATCAACACCTCAATGTTAGCCCAGGGAGACCCATTTCAGAATTCCCAGCTCCAGACCCGTAAGATACTAAGTTTGTGTTGTTTCAAGTCACTAAGTTTGTGATGATTCATGACAGCGCCCACCAGAAATGAATATTAATTACATCAAGCAATCCCACCTGTGAACCAAGCTGGTTATATTCCTTCTCCATCTGATCATAAGGGCCTCCCATCCCTGTAGCTAGAGGTGGTGAGGGCTTAGGGACAGGCACCAGAGCACCAGCGAGTGGTAAGGGGCATGAGCCTTAGTGCAGTTCCTCCCCCCCGCCCCCCTCCTCCGCCCCAAAGATGCTACCTTCGCCCTCTGGTCTTGCTAATCCTTGAGCCCAGACACACTACTTCCATCTTATGGGGAACTGCAGTTGCTCCCTTGGAGTGTCGGATAGAATTCAGGTCCTGATGGGCACTCCTGGCCACACAGACACTTGCTGTTATGGGCAGGTGCTGCGTATCGGCCGGGGCCCAGTAGCGTGCCAGGAGCTTTTTCCCTTTAACAGTTTTGTGAGTTTGGTAGACTTACCCAGTTGTGTAATCATCACAATATTCCTGTTTCAGAATACATCCATTTTATTCCCCCAAATTTCCCTAGTGTCCATTTGCAGTCTATCCCCACCCCTCCCCACCAACCCTGGACAAATACAGATCTACTTTCTGTCTCTATAGTTTTCTCCTTTTTTAGAAATCTCATATAAATGTAATCACACGATATGCAGCCTTTTTTTTGGTCTGACTTCTTTCGCTTACCCTAATGTTTTCATCTGTGGCACGTATCTCTCCCATCTGGCTGGCCTGAGCTCAAACATCTCCTCACCCTGTGTGAGCTCTGGGGATGGTCAAGGTCACAGCTCTTTGATAGCTGTTCCTTGTCTTGCTTCGTGGACTCTCACCTTGTACATGCACAGCTTCATGGTTGGTCAGAGATTCAAGCAGATTCCTATCTGGTTTCTGGAGTTTGTTCTCTGCAGAGTTCCCACCTCCGCAAATTCCAGCCACTTCAGTTTGCAATCTGCCATCTCTGTCTCCTTAGCTCGGTGACATTGCCTTGCTACCCTGGGCCCCTGCTTTCTGCACTATGATGTGGAAAGTTAGTCCAGGCAGAGAGGCCAAACAATCACCCATTTTTGTTCTCCCGGGGCTCTCAGTGCTATGTGGCCTATTATTCAATGTCTTAAAAATGTGGGGTTTTGGGGCACCTGGGTGACTCAGTCAGTTAAGTGTCTGACTCAATTTCAGCTCAGGTCATCATCTCAGGGCCGTGGGATCAAACCCGAGTCAGGCTCCGAGCTCCTCAGGCAGTCTGCTTGAGATTCTTTCTCTCCCTTTCCCTCTGCCTTGACCTCCCACCCCCACCAGCTAATGTGCTCTCTCTGTAACAAATAAATCTTAAAAAAAAAAATGTGAGTTTTCCCTCCACATATTTTGTCCAGTTTCTCGTTGTTTATAGCAAGAGGGCAAGTCTGCCATTAGTTATCCTTTATGGATATCCACACTTTTCTTGTGAAGTTTTTTCACTTGCTATTATTGTATTCAATCAAATTCAGCTTTTTAGTGTGTAGTTTAAACAACTTTGGTAATTGTATACAATTGGTGACCATCACCACGATCATGATAGGAAACGGTTGCCTTCCCTAAAACATTTCCTCTTGCCCCCTCACCCTCCATCCATTTGTGTTTGAGGTCTCTCATTTAGCATGATATGTTTGAGATTGCCCACATTATTATGTGTGCTAATGTTTTGGTTCCTTTTTATTGCTGAGTGGTATACCATTGGGTGGATAGACCACAATTTCTCTATTCACCAGTGGATGGACACTTGGGTTGCTTCCAGTTTGGGGCTGTTATGAATAATGTTACTATGCTATGTCTTTATATGGAAAGACATATACATAATCTTTGTGTACATGGAAATGCTGAGACATGTTGTAAGTGTATGTTTAACTTTTAAAGATATCACCCAAGGGGCGCCTGGGTGGCTCAGTTGGTTAAGCGACTGCCTTCGGCTCAGGTCGTGATCCTGGAGTCCCTGGATCGAGTCCCGCATTGGGCTCCCTGCTCAGCAAGGAACCTGCTTCTCCCTCTGACCCTCCCCCCTCTCATGTGCTCTCTCTCTCTCGTTCTCTCTGTCTCAAATTAAAAAAAAAAATCTTTAAAGATATCACCCAAATGTTTTGCAAAGAGCCATACCATTTTGTCCTCCCACCAGCAACGTATAAGAGTTCTAGTTGCTCTGCATCATCAAGGACACTATTATCTGTCTTTTTTTCTTTTTTAAGTAATCTCTACACCCAACATGGGGCTTGAACTCACAACCCTGAGATCAAGAGTTGCATGTTCTTTCGACTCTGTCCGCCAGGCACTCCTATTATCTGTCTTTCTGTCTTTTAAAACTTTAGTCTTTTTAATGGTTGCACAGCGGTTTCTCGTTGATTTCCCCTTTGAATTACTTTGGTGCCTTTGCCAAAACCTAATGGGCCATATGAGTGTGGGTTTATTTCTGGACTCTATTATATTACATTGATTATGTGCCAAATGCACATTGTCTTGATCCTTGTAGCTTTATAATAAATCTTAAAATCAAATAGTTTAAGTCCATCAACTTTGTTCTTATTTTTCAAAATTGT
Organism: Leptonychotes weddellii; assembly: GCF_054177405.1. Lineage (NCBI taxonomy): Eukaryota > Metazoa > Chordata > Mammalia > Carnivora > Phocidae > Leptonychotes > Leptonychotes weddellii. Next base: position 156,416,665 of record NC_138373.1, read on the forward strand.
CTTGGATATTCTTTGTCTTTTGTCTTTTCATATAAGTTTATAAACCAACTTGTCAATGTGTGTTAAAATTTTAATTGGAATTGCATTGGATCTATAGATCAATTTGAGGAGGACAGACATATTAACAATATTAAGTCTTCCAGACTATGAACATGGTATATCTTTTCATTTATTTAGGTCTTTTTCAATCTCCTTGTAATATTTTGTAGTTTTCATTGTACAGGTTTTGTACATCTTTCATTAAATTTATTCCTAAGTATTCTTGAAGTGAAGTTGTTCATTGAATTGAATGTGTAATTATTCATTGCTAGTAGGTAGAAATACAACTGACTTTCATATATTAACCTTCTATCTTGCAACCTTGCTACATTCACTGATTAATTCTAGTCGTGTTTTTATATATTAAGTAGGGCTTCCTATATACATGATTAAATAGTCTGCAATAAAAGACATTTTCATTTCTTTCCTAATTTGTATGTCTTTCATTTATTTTTCTAGCCTTGGCTAGGACTTTCAGTAACATAGACACAGTAAGAGCAGATATCCTTGCCTTATTCCTGTCCTTACTCCTGTTCTAACTAAGTCTTTCATTATTGAATATGATGTTGGGTGTAAGTTTGTTTGTTTTTGTTGTTGTTGTTTGTAGATATCCTTAATTAGGTTTTAAAAGTTTCCTTCTATTTTTAGCTCCTAGAAGTTTTTGTTTTTTTTTTTTTTGCCAAGAAAGCATATTGAATTTTATCAGATGTTTTTCCTTGCATCTTCTGAAATGATCTTTTCTCTTTTATTCTATTAATATGGTGAATCATATTGAGTTTTGGATGTTAAACCAATTTTTACATTCTCAGAATATGCCCCACTTGCTACTGATATATCATCATTTATGATACATACATAAAATAACACATAATGTATTAATATTTTTATATATGGTTTGATTTGCTAATATTTTGTGTCTGTGGTTATGAGGGATATTAGCCTGTATTTCTTTTTTCTTGTGAAGTCTTTTCTTGGTTTTGGAATCAGGTTAATACTAGCCCTACAGAATAAATTGGGAAGTGTTACCTCTTTTATACTCTGAGTTTGTGTAGGATTGATATTATTATGTTTTGGGATTGTTTGTTCTAGCTCTGTGAAAAATGCTGGTGGTATTTTGATAGGGATTGCATTAAATGTGTAGATTGCTTTGGGTAGTATAGACATTTTAACAATGTTCTTCCAATCCATGAGCAGGGAATTTTTTTCTCATTTCTTTGTAATCCTACAAATTTTGATATGACATTTTCATTATCACTGAGTCCAAAACATTTTCTAATCCCTTCTGTGATATATTTTTTGATTCAATAATTTAGACGTTTGTTTTTAAGTTTGCAAATATTTGACAATGTTCTATGTTATTTTATTATTACTGATTTCTAACATAAATTTACTGTAGTCAGAGAACATATTCTGTAGGATTTCAATCTTTATAAGTGTATTAAGACTTATGGCTCAGAATATGGTCTACCCCTGTGCACTTGAAAACAATGTGCATTCTATCATTGTTGGGTGTTAGGTCATACAAATATTAAAAGAGGTTGAGAGAACTGTTCAGAAATCTACATCATTGCTTATTTTTGTCTAGTTGTTCTCGCCATTGTAAAGATAAGAGTGTTAAAATTCCTAATTATTGTGGAATTGTCTGTTTTCCTTTGAATCTGTTGATTTTTGCTTTATGTATTTGAAAACTTATTGGGCAAATACACACTTATGATGATTATGTCTTCATGATGAATTTGCTCTTTCACCATTACGAAGCGTCTCTCTTTTTTTTTTTTTTTTTGAGAGAGAGAGAGAGAGAGTACATGTGTGCCTGTGAGCAGGGTGGGGAGGGGCAAAGGGAGAGGGAGAGAATCTGAAGCAGTCTCCATGCTCAGCAGAGAGTCGTACATAGGGCTCGATCTCACAACCCTGAGATCATGACCTGAGCTGAAATCAAGAGTCAGACGCTTAACCAACTGAGCCACCCAGGCACCCATGAAGTGTCCCTCTTTTTCCCTGGTAAAACATTGTTTTGAAATCTATGTTATCCAACGTTAATATAGCCCCACTGACTTTCTTGTGTTTATCATTCACATGGTTTATCTATTTCCCATCCATTAACCTTCAACCTGTGTCTTTATATAGTTGGCTTAAAAAAAAACCCATTCTGATGATGTCTAACCTTTAATTAGAGTGTTTCTTCCATTACTGTCTACTGTAATTATTGATATGATTGGGTTGGGTCTATCATTTTATTTTTGTTTTGTTGGTCTCCTCTGTATTTTTTCTTCTTTGTTGTTCCTTTTAATTTTTCTTTAGAATATTTATCAGGATTTTGTTTCAATTTTCCTGTTGATATCTTAGTTATAATTTCTTTGCATTTTTTTTATTTTTTATTTTTTTGGTGGTTGCCCTAAGGAATACAATATACAATGAACTTATGGGTCAATATCTCGTCCACCTCTTCTGTTGTTATATTTAATACATCTACTTATGTTTTAAACCTCACAAGAAGATGTTGTAATTTTTGCTATGACCCATTATATGGTTTATAAAACAATTAGAAGGGAAAAGGAAGATAGAAAAAAATGGTCATTTGATTTTACCCAGATATTTATCATTTCTAACACTCTTCAGTTTTTCTGAGGATTTGAGTTTCTATTTGACATCATTTTCCTCAGCCCAGAGAAATTTCTTAAATGTTCCTCATGGTGCAACTCTGTTGGTGAGGAATCCCCTTATTTATACTTTACATTAAAATGCCTGTATTTTCTTTTCATTCTTGAATGATGTTTTTTCTATATATAGAATTCCTGATTTATAGATTTTTCCTTCAGCAGTTCAAAGATGCTGTTCCACTGTCTCCTAGCCTCAGTGGTTTCTAATAAGTCAGCCACTATTCAGATAATTGTTTTTCTGTATGTATGTCCTTTCTTTCTTGATGCTATCAATGTTTGCTCTTTTTCTTTGGCTTTCAATGGTGTGATGTGTCTCGGCACAGGCTTCCATGTGTCTATTTTGCTTGGTGTTAGTTTAACATTTATATCTGCAAATTTCTATCTTTCATCAAATTTGGAGAATTTTGGCCATTATTTTTCAAATGCTTTTTTGTGTGTGTTGTGTTCTCTCTTATCCTTCTGGTATTAGAATTAGGCTAGTATTTGAACATCTGACATTTCTAACAGGTTCTTGAGATTCTGTTCATTGCTTTTTTCAATGTTTTCTCTTTCTGTTTCTATTCATGGACATGTTCTCTATACGTCTCTCTATCTCTCTATCATCTATTTGTCTCTTGATTCAGTTTCACTTATTCTTTCTTCTGTCATGTTTTTTTCAGGTCTACAATTTCCATTTGGCCCTTTTTATTGTTTCTCTCTGCTGAGATTTATTCTTTCTCTCTTGAGGTTTTTATCCATTGACGTCATGTTTTGTTTTAACTCATTGAGTTTAGTTAGAATATTTGCCTTGAAATCTTTTTGTCCATTCTAACATCTAGCTCATCATATGGATGGATTTACTTAATTTTTTTTTCCTCTTGAGAATGTGTTCCATTTTCCTGTTTCTAAAGTTAGGTTACTAACTTTTCAAACTGTATAAAAACCATTCTTCCCTACAATGCAACTATTACTAATAACATCAGAATTATTGCCTCAAACTCCAGAGCCTATTGTCAATCACTTACTCTCAATCATACCTTGAGCCTACCTACAATTTCCTGCCTACTCCCTGTGTTCCTAACTAGCCCAACTACCAAACATCTTTCTCCCTCCTTGCCCACTTTATCCCTCCTGTTTACTCAATTTTATTCCATACATAGTTCAATGTCAACATTTATTGAGCTAACCTAAATATATAACACTGGATTGACCTAGAGTATCTCATCGAATCCTCCCAACCATCCAATTTAGTAGGTATTATTACTATTCCATTTTGACAGATGAAAAAAAGAAATAGGCTTAAAGAGATGGTTACTTGTCCAAGGTCAGGTGCTAATCGATGAAAGCAGGATTGATACCATGCAGGTTTGTCTGGTTCTAGAGCTCATGGTCTTTCCCAGAGATTGGCAAACCTTTTTCATAAAGTACCAAACGGTTACCATTTTAGGTTTTGTAGGACATACAGTTTCTGTCACAACTACTCAACTCTGCCACTGTAGCATCAAAGAAGCCATAGACAATATGTAAATGAATGTGACAGTTTCCAATAAAATTTACAAAAACAGTGGGAAAGATTTGGCTCGCAGACTGTAGTTTGCTGATCCCTGCTCTCAACAATTATGCTATTCTGTTATTTTTTTCCCCTTCAATCTCCAGACTTTTCAGTGTAAAAAAATATTTATAGCATTGTTTCTAAGCACAAGGCACTGAGCTGGGTCCTGGAAGGAATGAGGAAGACAAAGCCCTGCCTTGAGGGACCTCAGATGCCAAAGATGGGACACAAACACATTGGTAGCACCAAGCTGACTACTCAGTGCCAAAAGAGGGGTACAGACTGACTGGAGCTTTTCCTGAACGGACACATGGTATTTTGGCGCAGTCGATGGCAATGGCATAAGCTTTCCAGTGAGGATCACAGGCAGAGATGGCAAGGAGAAAGCTGCAGACAGAGTGGCAGCACAGGCAAGAGTATTTCTATCCCTTTGTCACTCATCCGTTCTACCCTTTACCACTATTCATTTACTTCCTCTCTCTTTTTCCTTGCAATAAACATACGCACTTTGGTCCAAATCTTTTTGTCTTGCGCCTCACCTACTTTCTCCCTTGCTTTTCTTCCCCCCTCCTTCTTTTTAAAAATTATTTATTTTTACTTCTTGATTACTGATCCCGTTCTGCACCGGGTTCAAGGCACATGTTTATATCACAAACTTCATTTGAAGTTTAATTCATGTACATCAATATAGTTGACACATTAAGGCAAACAACATTGATGTAACATTTAAAAATGCCATTTAGATTTAATGCAATCTCTATCAAAACACCAACAGCATTTTCCACAGAACCACAACAAACAATCCTAAAATTTGTATGGAACCACAAAAGACCCCAAATAGCCACAGCCACCTTGAAAAAGCAAAACAAACCTGGAGGCATCACAATTCCAGACTTCAAGTTATATTACAAAGCTGCAGTAATCAAAACAGTATGGTACTGGCACAAAAACAGACACACAGATCAATGGAACAGGATAGAAAGCCCAGAGACAAACCTGTAATTATATGGTCGATCTTCAACAAAGGAGTCAAGAACATGCAATGGGAAAAAGACTGTCTCTCCAACATCTGGTGGTGGACAGCTACATGCAACAGAATGGAACTGGACTGCTTTCTCACACCATGCACAAAAATAAACTCAAAATGGATTAAAGACTTAAATGTGAGACCTGAAACCATAAAAAAAAAAAAAATCCTAGAAGAGAGCACAGGCAGTAATGTCTCTGACATTGGCCATTTCAACATTTTTCTAGATATGTCTCCTGAGGCAAGGGAAATAAAAGCAAAAATAAACTATTGGGACTACTTCAAAATAAAAAGCTTTTGCACAGTGAAGGAAACCATCAACAGAACAAAAAGGCAACCTGCTGAATGGGAGCAGATATTTGCAGATGACATATCCAATAAAGGGTTAGTATCCAAAATATATAAAGAACTTATACAACTCAACACCCCCAAAACAAGTAATCCAGTTTAAAAATGGGCAGAAGATATGAACATTTCCTCAAAGAAGACACACAGATGGCCAACAGACACATGAAAAGATGCTCCACATCAGTCATCATCAGGGAAATGCAAATCAAAACTATAATGAGCTATCACCTCACACCTGTCACAGTGGCTAAAATAAAAAACACAAGAAACAAGAAGTGTTGGCGAGGATGTGGAGAAAAAGGAACCCTTGTGCACTGTTGGTGGGAATGCAAACTGGGGCAGCCACTGTGGAGCCACATACTCCATACTGGGTATGGAGGTTCCTCAAAAAACTAAAAATAGAACTACCCTACGATCCAGCAATTGCACTACTGGGTATTTACCCCCAAAATACAAAAACACTAATTCAGAGGGACACATGCACCCCAATGTTTATTGCAGCATTACCTACAATAGCCAAATTATGGAAACAGCCCAAGTGTCCACTGACAGATAAACAGATAAAAAAGATAAGGTATAGATATAGAATGGAATATTGTTTAGTGATAAAAAGAATGAAATCTTGCCATTTGCAGCAACATGGATGGAGCTAGGGAAATAGGTGATGGAGATTAAAGAGTACATTTATCATAATGAGCACTGAATAATGTATACAATTGTTGAATCACTATATTGTACACCTGAAACTAATATTACACTGTATGTTAACTGTATTGGAATTAAAATAAAAACAATTAATGAAAAAAGAGAAAGGGAAAAAAGCATACTTGGATTGAAGCTCAAAAAAAAAAAAAAGGAAAGGAAAAAATGCCATTTCACACAAGTGAAATATTAACTTAATTCTGTCAATTCAGTCAAGGTTGATATCCCCTAGTCGATTCTGGGCAGTCAATAACATCCACTGTTTGACCAATTTAATCTCCTTTTGTTTCCCATACTTGCCCATACTACTAGTCTGTAATGCACCTCTCTCTTTTAATCTTCTTATAATTTTTTTCTTCCTCTCTTCCATCCTTCCTCTTTCCTGTACGTTTTGGATTGGTGTCCTTTTTTTTCCTGGAGGCATGTTATTTTCTTTCTCCTTTCTGAAAATATCTTTAAAAAAATTCTTTGTTCATGAATTCAACTAATATTTGTTGGGAAATTACCATGTGGCAGGTCCTTCCCTAGGTGTGGGAATACATTATAGCAGTAAACAAAATAGATAAGTAAACTATGATATAGAAAGTGTTAAGTGCTATGGAGAACAGTTTCTTAGAATCAGGAATTCGGGTGGTATGTTTACAATTTTAAAAATCAACCAGGGAAGCTCATTAAGAGATCACTTCAGCAGATAGTTGAAGGAAGCAAGTACCAGCTGGGAGAGTGTGGAAAGTTCCACGCAAAAGGAATAGCATGTGCGAAGTCCTCAGGGAGGAGCGTACTTCCCCTGGTGGAGGACTACAAGGAGACCAGCCTGGGAGGAAGAGACAGAAGTGATCAGGGGTAAGCAGGAGGAGGGACACAGACTATTTAGGGACTTCTCCATTGGAAGAATTTTGGCTTTTACTTTGAGTAAAATGGAAATCCTTTAGAGGGTTTTGAGCAAAGTGAAATGTGGACTTACACTTTTTAATTTATTTATTTGACAGAGAGATAGCACAAGTAGGCAGAACGGCAGGTAGAGGGAAAGGGAGAAGCAGGCTCTCTGCTGAGCGGGAGCCCGAAGTGGGGCTCGATCCCAGGAGCCTGGGATCATGACCTGAGCGGAAGGCAGCCGCTTAACCGACTGAGCCACCCAGGCGCCCCTGGACTTACACTTTTAAAAAGATCTAGAATATAGGGAGGCAAGAGAAGAAGCCAAGAAACCAATCAGGATATTGCAACATTTCAGGCAATAAATTTGAATATTATGGGGAATGTTTTCTGAAGCATCAGAGTAGTTACAATTGAGGATAGAAAACTAAGGGGCAAGATCTTGATGCATGACAATACATTTGACCAGTCCCTGCTCCTCAAGGAAATACTGAGTGATTTTGCCCTGCTAGTCTCAAGATTGTTAAACATTTTGAATTGTCTTTTGCACTTCTAGGTGATCTAATGCCTGGTACATAATTGGCACACAGGAATGTTTCTGAAATGAACATGCAGGCAGCTGAACCGGTAATGTTGAATTACGTTATCACGTAACTTGCCCGTCCGTGATATATTTCTCTTGCATACTCTGGTGGTGTTTACTGTGTCTTTAAACTTTCCTTAGCAAAGAACATCAAAAGTGCCACATTATAAACACACTCCTACTCTTCAAATCGAAATGTCCCATAGCAATTTGTACAGTTCTCTGTCATAGCAGTTATCATTTGCCTCTTTTGTCTTGAGTTCCTTCAAGGTTGGGGTCCCTCCACCTAGCACAGGGCTTGGTGACAATATTGAAAGCATACATAATGCGATAAAGGGCAGTGGAAAGAAAATACACGAATTACCAACAACCAGCCACAGAACTTTGTCTGATTCTTGAAAAAATATATTCATTTCCCTTAGAAAAAAACAATTCTTACCCTACTGCTGCAGAATTCAGCTACTTGGCTTCTAATTCTATTTTAAGCCCTGGATGAGCTAGAGCAACGTATTGTCACCCTACCTGAGGTGCCTGGTAAATGATCTGGTATCACCAGTAACCGATCACGAAGTACTGGGAGCTGAGCTCTCAGGGTCTGAGACTTGCACTGTGCTGACAGACTGCTCCACTTCCCAGTTGGGTCCATGTAGGGGTACCAATCAACCCAATTCAACAGCAGGATGAGGTCTTCAACCTCATCCTTAAAATGAGCCTCCGACGACTCTCTGACACCCCCCACCCCCTCCCACAGGCTCCTCCACCCCCACACCTCCCTCAGAGTGCACCTGTCCCTGTACCCCTTCTTGCTCAGGCCCCTCCCCCGCCCCATCCCCCCTCAGGGCGCACCTGTCCCTGTACCCCTCTTGCCCGGGCCCCCCACGCCCGCATCTCCTCCTCAGGGTGTACCTGTCCCTGTCCCCGCACCGGCCAGGCTCTTCCTCCCCCACCCGCATCTCCCCCTCAGGGTGAGCCTGGGGCCCCGGCTCCTCCTCTCAGACCCCACGCCCTCCCGTCGCCCCTCCCCCTCCCTCCCCCGAACTTCCGCTCGCACCCCCTCCCCTCAGGCGGGACTTCCGCTCGCGCCCCCTCCCCCCCCCGCCGCGTCGTCCCTGTTGCCGCCCGAGGGGAGGCTGGAAGCCTGTCCTCGCGCTCTCCCTCCGGGTCTGAGCTGCAGCGGCGCGTAGGCGGAGGCGGCGGCGGCGTTGTGCAGCGGCCGCGGGGCGCGCTCCTCCCCCGCCTGCGCTCCCCCCGCTCCTCCTCCTCCTCCTGCTCCTCGTCTTCGCCCGGCTCGGTGAGCTGCGAGCGGCAAGATGGCGGCGCCCAGGCCGCCGCCCGCCCGGCTGTCCGGCGTCATGGTGCCCGCGCCCATCCAGGACCTGGAGGCCCTCCGCGCGCTGACGGCGCTCTTCAAAGAGCAGCGGAACCGGTAACGGCCGGGCGGCGCGGGCGAGCGGGGAGCGGGCGCCCCTCCTCCCGGGCGGCGGGCGGCGGAGGTCTCCGCGGTGGGCCCGAGGGGCCCCGGGGGGCTGGCCCCTGCCCCCACCCGCCGGCACAGGTGCGGAGCCGGGCGCAGGAGGGGGACCGTTCCAACGAGCCCGGTGCCACCTGCCGCCCGGCTTGCCGGCCGATCGCGCGCGGTGGGCCCCGGCCCGGAGCACTGGCGTGGCCCGCAGTCGCGGAGCGGCGTCCCGGCGGGACGGGCGCGTGGATCGCCGTCGCTGCGCGGTGGGGACAGCCTTTCGGGGCTGGGGGCAGCGCAGTTTGGGGAGTGGGAGCTCCCTGGTCCGGGGGGGCGGGCCACTTCAATTCTGACTGCCATTCCGGGGGGGGCGGCGGCGAGACAGGCAAGTGCAAAGGGGCCCCGGACTCTGGCGGACCTGCTTGGTTCCTGGCCTTACAAGCTGTGTGTTATTGGGCGATGTCTCCAAGCCTTAGGTTTTTTTGTTTTTTGTTTTTTGGTGTGTTTTTTGTTTGTTTGGTTTTTTTTTTGGTCTAAAATGGGAATATAATCTATAACTTAATTGCGGGATTGTACAGAGGGATGAATGAAATAAATAAAGCATGTGAAAATACAAAGTATATGACGCTCTCAGTCAGTGCTTGTTTTATTGTGTTTTAGTCTTGTCTGGGCCTCAGTGTCCTCATCTGTTTACGTGGGAATAATGTCGCACAGCATTTCCCTGGGAGGATTGCTGTAAGGATTAAATGAGATAATGCATATCAGATCCTTAGTACATAGTACTAAATAAATGTTAGCTGGTATTCTTATCCTTTAATACATTTGTTGACCATCCCCCATGTGCCAGGCTTGTGCTACGTGATGAAGTTGAAAAATGAAGTCCTTTACCGGGAAGTCCTGTTCTGGGGGGAGCTGGCAGATAATTTTATCGGTGGGGGTATATACAAAGAGCACAGAAAGCAGGGACAGCTAGACGCGGGTTGGTCCAGATGATCAGTCCCCAGAGGCCCTCTAATCTTTAAATGGGACAGCTTGGTCTGAACACTTGTCCCTTAGATCACAGTAGAAGCATTGAGCTTTTGAAGGCGTGGTAAAAGCCCAGGGTACTATGTGGACTTTTGGGGAGATAATTAATTGATAAGATACTCCTGGGAGATTTGTTGATTGAGGTAATGCTTCAGCACATCTATACCCAGGTAGACCTCCCTTTTAGTTGATTATTAGCTGTCAGCCATTTACTGAGCACCTACTCTGAAACAGGTTCTTTGCTAGGGGCTGAGGGTATAAAGGTGAATGTGGCATGATTGATCCCTTTTTTCAAGCGGAGTAGGGGAATCGCTGTGTAAACAAATTATAATGGTCTAGACAAGAAGGTGGTGGCACAGAGGGAATTTGTGGATCTGTTGGATAGATGGTGGGCAAGGAAAGGCCTTAGATTATTTTGGCTGCATGGCTTACAGATGAGAGGGCTAATTAGAACAGTGTATGCAAAGGGATCATATGCAGATTTTGTAGGGCTTCTGAGAGGATTAAATGAAATAACATAGGTAAGGTGTCTGGTACAGAGGTCTCGTTCAAACATCAGATCCCTCTTTATAACCTTTGGGATAAAATCCAAGACCCTGAGCCAGTTTACAAGGTCCTTCTTGAACTGTCATGAGGGGAGTGGAAGGAGAGCCATTGAAGATTCTTTTTAGGGGGTGGCAAGATAAGTTCTGGGCATTAGAAAGAACTCTCTGCCATATTGGGGATAAATTAGGGAGGATGAGGCTAGAGGCAGGAGACTTAAGAAGCTGATGTGGAAGCCCAAGTGAAAGAGAAAATTGCCTGAACTAGGACATTGTTAATGGGGATGGATAGGATAAATACTGAAAAATATTTACAAGGTTGAATGGACAGACATCAGGGTCCAATTGGATTGTTGGGGGAGAATGAGCAAATGAAGCTTTCCACATTTGGATTGAGCTTTTCTGGGTCAGTGTCCTTGTTCCATGCAGAGTTTGGAGACCAGGGAGAGGTGAACTGCTGTGCAGGTCTTGGGATGGAGAGGCAGGATTGTGTGGTGGTGCAGAGAGCCCTCCATGAGGGTTTGTAAGGACAGGCTGTTGGTTCTGGTTCTGTCACTGCCTCTCTGTACGTCTAAGAGCAAGTTACTAGTTGCTTCTCCAGTGCAGGTGGACCCAGAGGGAGGATGGGCCAAGGTACCAGGTGCTGGATGGGACGCAAAGTGAAGCAAAATGAGCGGCATGTAGAAAACACCAGACAAAACAAAAACAGACTGAGCAAAGTAATTGATGGAACAAAAGATGAAAATCGTGGCTGAAGTAATATATTTTGTGGTACCTCCCATATGTTTGACGTTACAAACACTAGCTTCTGTGGTAGCTGGAGTAAGAGAAGCATCCTGCTGTAGAAGAACAAAAACTTGGGAACCACGTAGACCTGGACAGGACTTGTGGCTTATCTCTCTGGACTTACTTCTCGTCTTGAAAATGGGGATGAAACTGCTCACTTTGCAGAGTTATCTTGAGGATCTGTGACATTATATGTAGAGCATGGTGTTTCATGCCATTTATTTAATACCAGTAGTTAAAAAGTGGTTGGGTTGTAAGTGACCGAGAACCCGATTGTGTTTAATCTCTTGCTTTTTAGAAAGCAGTTGAAGCTGTTTCAGAAGTTATAATTTATTCTAATTTTTAGGTTTCCAGGGGAAGGGATCCCAGGCTCTCATTACAATTTCTAGCACCCCAAAGTGAACAGATACTCTTATCCCATTATAATGGTTTTTGATGTTCCACAAATTCTTTGATACTCCATCCTTCAAGAGGAGGAGGTTAATTCCTCATCCTCATGTAAAATATATATATGTGTGTGTGTGTGACTTCTGAGACAAGGTCATAAACGGCAGTGCCGCTCCCTCTTTCCTCTCTCTTGAATCACTGACAAAGTCAGCTGCCATGTCATGAGGACACTCAAGTATCTGTGCAGAGAGATCTGTGTGGTGAGGAATGTGATGAACCATCTTGGAAGTAGATGATCTTAGTCCAGGGGAAACTTTCAGCCCTCTGTGCAACCTCATGAGACCCTAAGCCAGAACCACCCCACGCAGCCACTCCCAGGTTCCTGACCCTCAGGCCTGTGCGAGACCATAAGTGTTATCATTTTAAACAGCTATGTTTTGGGGTAATTTGTTATATTGCAATAGATCGTTAATATACCGATCTAAATTCTTCATGCTCTGGATTCCATAACCCACTTCTTGAATAGTATCTTAATCACAAAAATCCATAAAAAATTGCTTAGAGTCATAAAATCCCAGTATTAAGATACTGGGTGGTGCCGTCGGTTAGGCCTCTGACTCTTGGTTTCAGCTCAGGTCATGATCTCATTGTCGTGAGATTGAGCCCTGTGTTGGACTCTGTGCTCAGTGAGGAGTCTGCTTGAGATTCTTCCTGTCCCTCTGCCCCTCCTGCTGGTGCTCATGTCCACTCTCTCTCTGAAATAAATAAATCTTTTAAAGAAAAAGATAATACTCAACTATTCTCTGTGGAAGGTAATTCTGTTTCTTATTACATTTGTTTTATACCTTTTGTTTAATGTACATACCTGCATTTTTAACATTTAACAAGTGATTTTTCTTGCTGTGCTGTGAGTCTTTGCAAGTCATTAAATTCTTTTTGAAACAAAATAAGATATAAGTACATTAAAAATTCTATTTTGGGGTTTTTGCTGGAGGTTTTCCAACCCTTTAGTTACCTTCATGGTGTACCTCTACATCATCTCTCTCTGTGATGTAGCCAGATCCCCAGGTTAACATGTAGAGTTGAATTAAATTTGTTGTCTTACTCTATACCTCCACTGTCCATTAAGTAGCCATTAGCTGTATTGGATTTTAAATTAAATTAATTTAAATTTAAAATTAGTTTAAATTAATTAGAAATAAGTAAAATGAATAATTGTGTTCCTTACTTGGACTAGCCACATTTCAGGTACTCGGTAACCACATGTGGTTAGTGGCTGCCCTTCTGGTCACTGCAGATGTGGAATGTTTTCATCCTTGTAGAAAGTTCTATGGGTAGTGCTGTTTACTCTTTTTTTCTGTGGAGAAGATTATGTTCTGGTTCTGAGCATTCCTGAACTAATGTAACATTTTGATACTACTTTCTCTAAATTCTCAAACTGATACCTCTTTGTTCTTCCATTTGATAAAGTTGTTTTTTTTTTTTTTTTAAGATTTTATTTATTTATTTGAGAGAGAGAGCACAAGCAGGGAGGAGAGGCAGAGGGAGAAGCAGACTCCCCGCTGAGCAGGGAGCCTGATGTGGGACTCGATCCCGGGATGCTTAGATCGTGACCTGAGCTGAAGACAGATTTTAACCGACTGAGCCACCTAGGTGCCCCCATTTGATAAGCTTCTTGAATGAAGTGAGCATATCACATTCACTGTATCCGTAGCATCTAGCATGGAGTCTGATAATTAGAGGTGCTTGACAAATTTTTGTGGAATTGCTGGTATATGTGTATAGCTTATTACTCATTGTGCATGCTTGGTCTTTTCTTCCAACCTCGTTTAAAATATATGTGTATGTATAGGCATATATATGTATGTATGTATACATACATATTTTTTAGCTTTTGTCAGGATGGCTTATTTTTCCTCTTTAATCTGTGTTAAAATTGTTTTTCTGGGGGTGCCTGGGTGGCTCGGTCGGTTGGGCATCTGCCTTGGCTCGGGTCGTGGTCCCGGGGTCCTGGGATCAAGTCCCGCGTCGGGCTCCCTGCCCGGTGGGGAGCCTGCTTCTCCCTCTCCTCCCTGCTTGTGCTCTCTCTCTCTATCTCCATCTGTCTCTCTCAAATAAATAAAATCTTACAAAAAAAATAAAATTGTTTTTCTGTTTACTTTCTTCCAGGTTTTGTACATCCCATCGAATAGTACAGCTGTTTTCCCTCCATCCTTCTGAACCCCTTTGCCATATAAACTGTTTCCTTTGTTTTAAAGAAAGCACTTATTATATTGTAACATACTTCGTATTATTTTGTAGTGATTTTTTACTGATTCTCTGCCTCCTTCCAGAATAGGAGGCCCAGGAGGGTAGAGATGTTTGGCTTTTGTTTGAATTATTCTGTTGGATAATGCTTCTTGAATTTGAATTTTTTCATCAGTACATCAGCTGGTATTTCTTCAAATGTTGCTTCTTCCCCATTCTTGCCTTTCCTTCTAGGACTCCACTTAAACATGTTAAACCTTTCACTATATATAGATATATTAAAGATTTATTTATTCGTGAGAGCGAGAGAGAGCATGTGTGCACGCGGAGAGGGACAGAGGGAGGAATCTTTAAGTAGACTCCCCGCTGAGCACAGAGCCTGTCTCGGGGCTCGATCTCACCACCTGAGGTCGTGACCTGAGCTGAAACCAAGAGTTGGATGCTTAACTGACTGAGCCACCCTGGGGCCCCATCACTATATTTTATATGTATCACAGGCTCCTTTCTCTGTTGTCCCTTCTCAGAGTTTCTGTTTGAAAATTTGCTACTAATCTGCTTTCTAGTTTTCTGATCCTCTCTTCTGCTGTGTTTAGTCTACTGTTATCTGCTGTGTTCTTAGTTTCAGATACTATATTTTTAAGTTATCATATTGCAGAAAAAAGATTACTTCTTGAACATATTAATTATAGTTGATTAATTATAGTTTCAAATTACAGTTATTTGAAAGAATGTGCCTGAGGGGGCGCCTGGGTTGCTCAGTCGGTTAAGCATCTTGGTTTCAGGTCAGATCTTGATCTCATTGCTAGTTCAAGCCCCACGTTGGTCTCCACACTCCGTGTGGGGCCTACTTAAAAGCAACCAAAAAAAATGTGCCTGATAACTTTCTCTTGTCAGTTTTTCTTGTATTCAGTAATTTGGTCCTGTCTCTTTTATTGAACACTGAATGTTGTGTAGGAAAAATTGAGGCCATTTCTAGATATCTTCCCTTTGACGAATATCTGCAAACTCAAAACCAGAATCAGTCTAAAAACTATTTCTTTTAATAATGATGGTGGAACGGGCACCTGGGTGGCTCAGTTGGTTGAGCGACTGCCTTCAGCTCAGGTCATGATCCTGGAGTCCTGGGATCGAGTCCCACATCGGGCTCCCTGCTCAGCAGGGAGTCTGCTTCTCCCTCTGACCCTCCCCCCTCTCATGTGCTCTCTCTCTCTCTCTCTCATTCTCTCTCTCAAATAAATAAATAAAATCTTAAAAAAAAAAATAATGATGGTGGAACAACTTGATATCTAATTGGAATAAAATGACCTTTGGCCCACATACTGCACCATCCACAAAAAATACCTCAACATAAAAGCTAAAACTATAAAGTGTTGGGAAGAAAACATGGGAGAATATCTTTGTGACCTGGAGTGTAGGTAAACATTTCTTATCCAGCACACAGATAACACCATGCAAGAAAAAATTGACTTTATCAAATTAGACTTTGTCAGAATTAAAAACTTACATTCATCTCTAGATACCATTAAGAAAATGAAAAGGCAAGCCATAAACTGAGAAAATACTTGCAATTCATATATCTGACAAAGGACATGTTTTAGAATATACAAAGTGCTCCTACAACACAATAGTAAAAAGACGGACCTAATTAAAAAATTGGGTGAAAAAATTCTATGCTTCACAGAAGAAGATACAGTACATAAGTGTCCAACAAACATAAAGTGCTCAGTGTTATTAGTCATTAAGGAAATGCAAATTAAAATGAGATACCACTTTACATTCTTTAGGATAGCTGTAACAGCAAAAAAAGAAAAGTAAGTGTTGGTGAGGATGTGGAGAAATTGGAACGGTTGGACATTCTTAGTGGGAAAGGTAAATGGTGTAGCTACTATGGAAAGGAGTTTGGTGGCTCCTCAAAAGGCTAATGTGACTCAGCAGTCCCACTCGTAGGCATGTATCACAGACACAACTGAGAGCGGAGGCTCCAGCACGTACTTGTGTGCCCGCGTTTGGTGTGCGTAACTCACAGTGGCCAAAAGATGGAAACAACCCAAGTGTCCACCAGCAGATGAATGGATACACAAAATGTGGTCTATCCACACATTGAAATATTACTGAGCAATAAAAAGGAATGAAGTGTTGATCCGTGCTACGATATGGATGAACCTTGAAAATTTGCTCAGTAGAGGAAGCTAGACATAAAAGGACAAATACATGATCCCACTTTTATAAAGTACCTAGAATTAGGCAAATTGGAGATAGCACATTAGAGGTTACCAGTGGTTGGGGGTGGGGAGGAGTTAATGCTTAATGGCTATAGAGTTTCTGTTTGGGGTATTCAAAAAGTTTTGGCATTAGATGCTGGTGGTGGTTGCACAACAATGTGAATGTAATTCAAACCACTGAATTTTACACTTAAAAATGGTCAAATGGCAAAATTTATGTTAGATACACAGTAGTTTCCCCCCCACCTTATTCTTGGGGGACATGTTCCAAGGCCCTCAGTGGGTACCTGAAATTGTAGATAGTACTGAATCACATACATACTATGTTTTTTCCTATCCATACTGTCTATAATAACATTTAATTTATAAATTAGGCACAGTAAGAGATTAACAGCAACAAATAGTAAAATAGAACAATAATAGCATACTGTAATAAAAGTTTTTGTGAATGTGGTCTCCCTCAGAATATCTTTCTGTGCTGTATTCACCCTTCCTGTGATGACGAGATGATAAAGCACCTACCTGCTGGCGTGAAGTGGGGTGAATGATGTAGGCGTTGGGGCGAGGCGTTAGGCTGCCATTGACCTGATGGTACATCAGAAAGCGGGCATCTGCTTCTGGACTGTGGTTGACTGCGGGGTAACTGAAACTGTGGAAGGTGAGGTTGTGGATAAGGGCACGGGGTCTACTGTATTTTACCACAATAAAAAAATTAATGCAATATACAAAAATCCATCAAATTATACCTTTGAAATGGGTGAATTATATACTATGTAAATTATATCTCAAGCTTTTATTTTTAAAAATTTAAAATTAATTTTTGAGAGGGGGGAGGGGCAGAAAGTCCGGTGTGGAGCCTGACGTGGGGCTCGATCCCATAACCTTGAGATCATGACCTGAGCTGAAATCAAGTGTCAGATGCTTAACCGACTGTGCCCCCAGGCGCCCCTCAATAAAGCTTTTATAAACAAAACCATAATGAGATACCTTTGCATACCCATTGGAACGGCTAAAATTAAAATGACTGACAGAACCACATTTTGGTGAGGATGTGGAGCAACTGGAACTCTCATAAATTGCTGGTGGGAGTGTAAATGGTACACCTGCCTTGGGAAACATTTTGGGAGTTCTTTGTGAAGTTTATTATATACCTGCCTATGACTCTAGGTATTTACCTAAGAGAAACAAGAACATATGTCCACAAAAGACATAAAAAAAATTCTTGTAGTAGCTCTATTGATAATAGCCAAACACTAGGAACACTTCTGATGTCCACCAGTGGGGAATGGCTAAAACTAGTTGGTAATTTAAATGAATGAACCACCAGCAAACAGTATGGATGGATCTCAGGGACATGCTGAGTGAAAGAAGCCAGACACATACGTAGTATGTAATTTTGTGTTCATGAAGTTCTACAATTGGCAAGGCTAATCAGTGGTGATAGAGATCTGAACAGTGGTTGTCAAAAGAGGTTGGGGATTGACTGGAAAGGAACATGAGGGAATTTCTGGAGCAAAGGAAGTGTGCTTTATGTAGGTGGGGGTATTGGTTGCCTGGGGGCATGCATTTGTCACAACTCATTAAACTAACGTGATTTGTGTATTTCACTGTATGTAAAATTGTATCTCAGTTTTCTGCCTGTAAGTTATGACCCTTCTCACCAGTCCCCAAAAGAAAATGGGTATTATAATGCCTGCCTTGTAGGGTTGATTGATGTAGGTATCAAGAGTGTGCTGTGTGTGGAGAGTCCAGAACGGTGCCTGGTACGAAGCCGGTGCCCAGCAGGCACGGACATTGCAGGCGCTGGTCCGGGTGCGAAGTGAAAAGAAATGTGTGGTAACTCTTGAGAATTTTGTGTATTTTAAAGTCGTGCTTGTAAAGTCTTTAATTTCATCTTATTTCCATGGTCAGATTCTTGTTTTAATAGGCTTTTGGAACTGCCTCTGAAACTTTGGAATAAGAAATAGGTCTAAGAACAAGAAACTCAATGGAAGAAAAATGGTTTTTCAGATCCAAGATGTGGGCAGTAATTTCATGCCACAATTGTAATTCCTTGGTAGAAAAGTATTTTAGCAATATTAAATAATTTTAAGAAGCTATAAGAACTTCCAGTAAAAAAAGCAAATACTTGAAAGTAACAGTGTTGTGACTTAGGCAGAGGAATTTAGATGAGTTTGCATGGAGTGACTGCTTTAGGAACTGACATTTAAAACAACCATACTTGTGTACTCTTTGGAAAAGGAAATTGAAGCTTTTCATTAGTTTTCTTCCTAGTGTTTTGTTGGTTTAAACTTTTGACAAAGCAAAACCACAAATATGTAATAATGTCCATGCCTTTATGGAAGATGATAGAACAGATGATCTAACAAGTACCCATGCATTTCACTTGCAAAGTTAAAGTTTTGTCTTGTTCTCTCAAAGTCCAAAATGTTACTGATACTCTTAATGTTCTCCGGATGAGAACAAATTACAAGGTAGCAGCTTGAAACCACACACATTTATTATTTCACACGGTTTGTGAGGGTCAGGAATTGCTTGGCTGGGTGGACCTGGCTTAGTGTGTCTCCTGAGGTCGCAGTCAGGCTGTCCACCCGGTCATCCAGCCTCTGAAGGCCTGACTGGCTGGAGCCCTGATCCCAGGCTCTCGCCAGGCTTTGGGCAGAGGCTTCAGTCCTTGCCACATGGACCCTTCTCTAGGGCTGTTGACACCATCGATCCAAGAGAGTGTGCTCAAGATGGACGCTGGAGCGTCTTTATAATCTTGGAAATGACCTACCCTTTCTGCTGCATATTGTCATGGTCACGAGAGGGATCACACATCAGGGCATGGTCACCAGGAGGGGGGGATTGTGGTGGGAGGGCTCTGTTTCACTGTCCAGTCCCATGACTTCATAAGCGATACCCTATATGCTGTATGCGCTACAGTTTGCATGTCATATTTACATTACGTTTTTGAATGCTGCCAGTTTTCATGCATGGAGAGCTAGAGCGTTAATTGCAGCAGTTGTTAAGTATACCAGCACAGGAATACATTATAATTTACCCTTTTACTTACTGATGGATATTTGGATGGCCTTGGAGTTTTTGAATTCCTACTGCACTCTTCTTTCTCCAAATGCAGGGGAGGCCCGTCCTAGCGCTGACTGTCGCGTGTTGGCCCTGATTACCACACGGTGTAGGGGGCTTCTGCCTGTCCTGAGCATGCTCCACTCCTTGGTTTTAGACCTGATTGTAGCTGAGCGTTTACATTCAGTTTTTGAGTATGGACATATGTGTCTTGTTTTAAAGCCGGGCTGTGTATTTATATATTTTAAAAAGAACCGTGATTACGTTGTTTGGAATGGAGGGGAGATGTGTCAGTTGTGACAGGCATCTCTGGCGCAGTTCCTGGTCCGTTTTGGGTGCTCAGTACATGTCAAACTGCATAGCGCGATGAGGACCCAGTGGCTGTGATGAGAGCACCCCTTCTGAGCGCTGTCCAAGAGCCAGTCAGTAATGATTATTCTGGTTACTTCAAAGCTTTTAGTTTGGTTTACTTTTATTTCATCACTTCACACGTGCCAGTGTTTAGAACTGCAATGGTAGCTGATCCAGTGTTAAGAGCTGTAGTCAGCACTTAACATAGCAAGAGCTCAGATGCTAGGATACTGAGTTTGTAAGTATGAATGTCTTATGCCTTCCTTCCTTTGCACATACACACACCTAATTTTCCCTTCAAGATTTAATTACCATTTCACCTCCTACTGAAAGCCTGCCTCCTGCCCTGTTTTCCCTGTGGCACTCTGTGCTTCCCTCTTTGAAAGAGCTTCCCGGAATGTTGTAATCAGTCACCTGCCAGCCCCACTGGAATGAAAGCAGCCTGAGGGCAGGCATCTACTTATTTACCTCTGTATTCTCAGGACCTGCTTGAAGCGCTAGCACAGAATGAGCACTTGATGGGGTTTTTATTATTTCTTGAATATTTAATTTTCTTGAGTCATTAGGTATAAAAAGAGAGTATAGACAAAAGACTTTAGCAAGGAAGGTATAGAAAAAATGCCAAATATGACAGAGGACTATGAGAGGACTATGATTTCAAAGGTAAAAAAATGCCTTGGTGTTCCTAATTGCTTGTATAACTACGTTGACAAACTTTCACAAGGGGAATAGAATGAGCACGTTAGAGGTCATCATATATAGAACCCAAAAATAACCTATCCGTCTGTGTATACACATACTCACATAGGTTTTCCCCAAACATTACTGAGCCTCTGGCCAGCAAGAATCTTTGGCTGCACCAAAAACAAAAACAAAAAAATGAAACAAAACGAAAAACCCAAAAAAACCCACATGAGTCGTCAGCTTCGCTAAGGTCACCATATGGCATCTTGACTCAACCATGATTCAGATCAGCTTTGTTGAGAGAGAACATCAATTAAGTGACGCTGTAAAAAGCACTTTGCAGGGTAGGATGACAGTTTCCTTTATTTTTACCTAGGCCATGAGCTGGAGGACCACATGGAACGATTTGGTAAGGTGTTCTGACTCAACTTCAAAACACAGATGTGGTCAGGGTGAGCCACCCTCACATTCAATTATCTTAAATGGACCAAACAGACAGGAAAACGTTGGAGCCAGCAAGTCAAAGTAAATAAGGCTGGGGCTGTGACCACCAGTGCCCTCAGAGCAGAATTTCTCAGCTCCTCATTCTTCCAGTCTTTTGTAGTGGTCCCTGGACCTTGGGCAAGGACACTCACACAGAGGCCCAGGAACCCCGGGCCCGCCTGCACTGAGTCAACCTCTCTGCCCGCCACAGGCCTGGATAAGTCCTGTCCGAGCTCAGGAGCCCGTGTGTGAGCCAGTGAGGCTCTTATCGCAGCCCCCGAGCCATTGGCGTGTGTCGGGCTCAGGGAAGTGCCTGGCACGCAATAAGCACGATTTAAGTGTTCGTGGTTGTCATCGTCCTTGAGAGTATTTACAGCTTTATCGAAGGACATTAGAGAGGACAAATGGTAAGATATACCATTACATGATGGAAAACCTCAGCGCAAAGACATCCACTCTCCCCAGAGTGACTTGTGGTTTCAGTGCCCCTGAAAATAAAATCTCGACAGGCGTATTGGTGGAAATTCACAAGCTGATTTTCTCATATGGTGAACGAGGTTTTATGTTACTCCCCGATTCCCTTAAGGCTTTGTATGAACCCTTTTCTGACTCCTCAGCTCTGAAAGCCCTTCGTGTTTGCCCTCCACAAAATTCTATGCGTCCTCATTTTCTTCTCTGAACATTGATCTTCTTGATCGAAGTGAAATATGCTTGCCTCTGAGGGATGCCTTTCCAGAAGGTCTTCCAAGTGGGAGGCTGTTTTCTCTCTCCAGCGTACCATGGGCTTGAAGGCGTGCTAGGCATTCTCCTTGATGGTCCTGGCTGCTTTCAGATCTTCTCCTCTGGAAGCCTTCCAGCTTTCCATCTCACGCCATCATTGTGTACCCCATGTGTGACCACTTTGGCCGCTAGAAGAATTCCCTGGGTCACTTCACCTCGTTCCTTGAAGAGTGAACCCTAGGCCACTGTTAACTCTGCGCTGCTTGTCTGATCTTAAATCTTGGTTATTTCGGTATTCACATAGATCACCATTCTGTTACTCTGGCCTTTTTGTTTCTTGTCTTTCTGCCAGTGAGCTTGACCACCACCCTGCCTAACCACAGACTGCCAGCACCACCCAGGCCTTATCACTAACTAGAGCTGCCTTCCTGCCACAATCTCTGGCCCCCCTGTTTGATCTTTTCTAGGTCACCTCCCCCAAGGGTCTTCAATCCAACCAGGGCCTACAGTCTGTTGATCCTACTACTTTTTCTGTTTCTGTTGAAATTTTAAGTAGGCTCCACACCCAACGTGGGGCTCGAACTCACAACTCTGAGATTAAGAGTC
This sequence comes from Leptonychotes weddellii, assembly GCF_054177405.1. Lineage (NCBI taxonomy): Eukaryota > Metazoa > Chordata > Mammalia > Carnivora > Phocidae > Leptonychotes > Leptonychotes weddellii. Next base: position 156,439,007 of record NC_138373.1, read on the forward strand.
CCGTGCTCTACCGACCGAGCCAGCCAGGCGCCCCGATCCTACCACTTCTGTTTTCTGTCCCTTCTGTTCCTCAGGTTCACATTTTCCTTCTTGACCCACGTTAGACTGACGGGTGGGTAATAAAAGCATTGGCTTGTGTATCCACCCTTGGTTCCCTTGTCTCTGCCTCAGGCTTCCCTGGGACGACTGCAGCTCTGGTTAGAGCTGGCTGTGTCCTCTGCCTGCACCCAGGTGACTGCGCAGGGCTGGAGAAAAGCTTACAGCCATGCTCACCAGTCTTGCAGGAAGCTGACAATCCTTACGGAACCGTGCTGATGGGTCTGTGTGTAGATTGGTCACGAGCTTGCCTTAGTGCTGCCTGGCAGTCCTCCTGTCTCTCCCTAGTCCATTCGGTCTCCTGCTGTCCTGGTCAACCAGGTCACACCTTTCGCTTTCCTTAACTTTCCGTTGTCTCTCCCTCATCCTCACTCCTGGCTTCCTATTTTACTGAGAAGAAGGAAGCAACCAGAAGGTAATTTCCAGGACTCCCCATCACCCTCTCTCCCCAGCCACCTGTATCCGTGCCCATCGCCTGCCTTCCCTTCTGGCGCTGTGGATGAACGACCCTGCTCTGAATGCCACCACCCTCGGACCTGTACACTCTACTTCACTCCCTTTTGCATGCATTGCTCCAGTAATTCTCCCCCCCTTCTTAAATCATCAGTTTTACCCTTTCTGTTGGATTATTTTCATCTGATTATACATCTGTAATTTTTCCCATTGTGAGAAAACTATTTTCTTGAGCTGTGATCCCATTTTTCTGCTCCCTTTTATAATGGAACTTCTCCAAAGAGTGATTTATATTTACCTACCTCAGTTTCTCATTTGAACCCCATTCTATGTTGCTAACCAGCGATGTTCCTCTTCAGTTCTTCCCTTGACCTACCAGCTGTGTTTGATGGAGTTGCTCACATCTTTCTCCTTGAAACACTTTCTTCGCCCGCCTTGCATGCCACCACCCTCTTCTGAATCGCCTCCCTTGTTGGCTGCTCCTTCCTGGCTCCCAGGGCTCGGTCCTCAGACCTCTTCTCTCTCCTCCCTGTGCTTACTTCACTCCCGAGTGACCTCGTTCAGTCTCGTGCTTCAATACTCTCCGTCTGCTGGTGGCTGTAACATTTTGCCCAGGCTGAGCTTTCCTTCTGAACTCCAGACTTGTGGATTCCCTTGCCTCCCGCATGGTTCATTGTTTCTGGAAAGTACCTCCAGCCTCACCAGTCCTAGCCTGCGGAGCCCCCCACCCCCTGGATACCTCCAGGCAGCCTTCTCACTTTCAGTGAGGAGCTGCACAGACATCTTTTGTGATGTTGCTTAGGCCACAGTTCTGGAGTCCTCCCTGAATCCCCTTTCTCAGATGGCCCTCATGACAGTTTTCTCATCAGATCTCGTCGGCTCTATCTTGAGAATATATCCAGAGTCTGATCTCTGCTTACTCTGCTGCTGCCATTCTTTTCCTAGAACAGAGTCCTAACTGGTCTTCTGGTGCCTTCTCTTCCTCCCCTGTGGCCTGTTCATCACAGAGCACCCAGAGGGCTCCCTCAGAATCAAGGGCTCTAGAGCCCTCCGTGGCTTCCTGTCGGGATACAAGCCGAAGTCCTTCCAGCTCGTGCGGTGTGGTTCCATCTTGCCTCCGACTCAGGTTACCTTTCCATTCCCTCGTCGGGCTGCCTCTCCGCGAACCCTCCGTCTTCCCTGTGATGCATCAGGTACGCCTTTGCCTTCCATCCACGTCTCCCAGGAAGGGGCCCGGCGTGTCCTTACCGTCTCTGGTTCTGTGCTCAAAGACCACTTTTCTGAATAAGGTTTTAATAAGGTTCTTAATGAGGCCTTATGTACAAAATCTTTCTCTGCCTGAGAATATGAAGACATTCTCCATACATTTTCTTCCAGAGCTTTGTAATGTTGGCTGTAGCATGTAATCCTAGATGCATCTGGAGTTCCTTTCTCTGTCTGGTTATATAGGTGAGGGCCCAGTTCCATTTTCCCCATATGGCTAGTGGTTGCCGTGGCCCCACAGAGTGGCCCAGCCCCCCACAGATCCCGTGGCCCTGCTGTCACTCGTCAGGTTGCTCTGACTGCAGTGCTGTTCCTGGACACTCCAGCCAGTGGTTTAACTTTCCACCTGTGTGCCAGTTTCACCTTTTCTTGGCTTCTTTCACTTGGCATCGTGCATTTGCGACTCGATTCTGACGAGAGGTGAGTTTTGACTGTAGTGAGGACAGTGGGAAAGGGGGAAGTGTGTCATTTTTGGGGGGAGTGGGGAGAGGACCGATGTGTGTGTGGACTCTTTAAAGCAGGGGTGCTAGACTGGTCTGGGGGCCACGTTGGGCCCACCTTTTATGAATGTCTGTGTCTTTTTCTTTTTTTTCTTCAATGCCCTGTGAGTAGGTTTTACATTTTTAAATGGTTGGGAAAAATAAACTTTGTGGCACATGAAAACTGCATGAACTTTAAGTGTCAGTGCCCCTCAGTGGAGCTTTATGAGCACTCAGCCGTGTTCGTTCGCTCAGGTGTTGTCTGTGGCAGCCCTGTCTGTCGGAGCCGTGACACACGTGGGCGGGCTCTCCAGTCCCAAGTGCTTTACGCCCTGGCCTTTTCTAGATAAACGGTTGGACTGCGCTGTCAGGGACAGCTTGAGAGTTCCAGATGGAACAGAAGAGGGAAGGAAGAGAGCTTGAGGTCTACAAAGATGAATCTCAGAATTCTGCCACAGGTGGTTTCTGGCAGGAGAAGCAAATGTTTTTATTTTCTGTTTTATTTTGTTCAGTCCAGCTGGTTAGATCAGTAAGCAGGGTGCGGGGAGGGGTGGGGGGGAGATTGTGGTTTTAAATAACAACCAGTGATTCTTTTTTTTTTTTTTTTCTGCTGCAAGGGTTTATTATTATGTTTAGTCTACAAATTTGATCTTTTAAGAAAAATTCACAAAATACTCAGTTGAAACCACATTTCTTTTTTTTTTTTTTTTTTTTTAAAGATTTTATTTATTTATTTGACAGAGAGAGACACAGCGAGAGAGGGAACACAAGCAGGGGGAGTGGGAGAGGGAGAAGCAGGCTCTCCGCAGAGCAGGCAGCCTGATGCGGGACTCGATCCCAGGACCCTGGGATCATGACCTGAGCCGAAGGCAGTCGCTTAACCGACTGAGCCACCCAGGCGCCCTGAAACCACATTTCTGGTTCATCAAATTTCAAATATATTTTACTGTGCTGAACAATATATTCTAATGCTGTCTAAAACACAGCCAAATTATTTGTCTTTATTCATTTATACACACTCTGTAATTTTTTGAAAACCAAGATTAAGATAAAAAATATCAACAAAACAACCAGTGATTCTTATTTTAATCTTGGAACTTGGGTGCAAGGTATAGAATCCATCTTTTCTCAAGCAGGGAAGTCTGAGCAGGGCAGGGCAGTGATGAGCCTTTGGTTTCCTTTTCAGTAGGAGGCCCAGCCTGACGAATGACTGACTGGAAAATGTGTGTGCACATGGGACCGCGGGCCTATCTAATCTCTGACATACGGTCATGGGGAGTTTTCTTTAATTTTACTCAGACGGGACTTGCCAAGATTAAACCTGCAGATCTGTTCAAACTTGAAGGAAATGAAATTCTATCTTTTGTAGAATTCAAAGGCTTTTTTTTTTTTTTTTGTAATGTAACATTTCATTTGTACGTTGTCTTCGGGGTATGCATTCCTATCTAATAGGAATGTCTAACAGTTGAATTTTAATTGTCCTCCTAAGTACTTTCTGCCTTCTGTGAATACAGTAGCTAAGCTTTTTAAAGTCTGAATATTTTGTGTTAGTTTGGTTAGAGCAGAAGTGACAGCAATTATGATCATTAATAGTAACATTTGTAATATGGAACGATTGATCTTTACTGTTCCACTGTCGTTAATCATTTCACATATTTAGCCGCATTGTCTTGACTGTGAACTTAGAACTTGAAGACAGAGTACATTAGGGCTATTTGGATCTGTTATACCAAATAGCTTTCTTTCAAGGCTGTCGAGGAATACAGAAGTATATACAAGACTGTGAGATGCTTTCCTAGTTCTTACTGGTAGCGAGTGAAAGCTCTTTCTGTCTGCATCTGATGAAAGTTATTCATGTATTGTACACAAAGATGGTGAGTCAAGTCTATGACCATTTATTATATCACTCTCAAGGAAAGGGTTTTTTCCTTCTACTCTTTCTAGGGGAGCCAGACATCCAACAAATAGTCTTTGCTATCGGGAAATTTAAAATATGGTCAGTCGGGTTACATTCCCTCTTTAAGCTCATCTGTTGTGTCACCTGTGGAGAAGGAGAAATTAGATGTTTGTTAAGTCTCAGTCATAAGATACCTACATTTTACTGAAAACATGACCTTTTTTCGAGGATAAAGGAGATATGCAGGCCAGGATATATGGATTCCCTAACGGGAATGGAAGAGGAGAACGGATACCTCGATTGTTCTCCATCTCCGGTTGCTGCCACCCCGTGCACTAAGTCCCCTGCTCACCTCGGCTGGTGCCTGGCTCAGGGTGCACGCTCAGTATGCACCTGTGAGGCAGGCAGATGCCACCGAGCGTGCGGAATGTCTCATCACTGTTTTCAACTTGAATGAATACAATTAGTGAATGCCAGATCTGGGCCCTAGAGATACAGAAAAAAATAGGATAGGCTCTGTTTTCCCGTGATTTATGGGCCAGTGGGGGATCTGGGCTGGAGAAGTGAGTATAATCTAATGTGGGTATTAGTCCAGTCTTATGGGTGGAGTTCAGTGGGACGTTGAGGTGGGAGCTGGTCTGCCTGGAGTAACGGGGGAGTTTCTCCAGGGCTGGGAGTGTTCAAAAGGCCTCAATAAAGAGATGCAGGATTTTGCAGGCAGAGAGTTGGGTGGGGGTTGTGTGGAAGGTGCATTCTGGGGGAGGGTGTACGTTTAAGCAAAGAGGTTTGCAAGTGTCTGGTGTTTTCAGGAGTCCATGGGTGCGCAGCCTGGGGAGAGCAAATGACAGTGATCACCGTCCTGAATTGTTTTCTCTTCACACCGCAAACGTGAGTTGCCGTGTGCTGAATAAGGGCTACCATGATGATTCTCTGGCAGCTATTAATAGTTATTTTGACTTTAGGAAGATGATGATTGGCCTTAGCTCAGTTAAACATTTTTCTTTTGATTAAAAGTGTAACAAAGGAGAAAGGCCTGGTGCGTATGTGACAGATTATCGTGCAACATTGGGAATTATTCATAGGATAGTTCGCGAACTTACTAATTGTTCCATGCTTGGACTCTCAGTTCTCCAGTTTACCCAAGAACAGTGCTTTTTTTCGCATCTTGCTTTATCATCTACCACAGTTTGAGTCCAAAGCTTTTGATGTGTTCGATACCAGTACTGAGTACAACAGATGTTAAGGTTTCAAAGAGCGGCTTCTGGGAAGACCGTTCACGGTAGCAAGGTGGTGCCCGCATGAGGGTAGCTTGCAAAGGCCCGGCGGGCAGAGGTCATGTCGGCTTCCTCATCACAAGTGAGATGATGCTATCTCAGTAGGAGAAAGAGGCATTATTGCAGATGATTCAAGGGGTCGCACTCTCCTTTTATTTGACCATAACATTAAATAACAGATGCCGTCAAAACTTTGTGCATTTGGGGGCAGATGATGAGATTCATTCTTTGTTGTAGAAATCCGGATCACGCTTGGCATCCATCGACATGTTTTAAACTCTTGGGTAAATTTTCTTAGCATGTTAACATCTGCGCCATATTTAGTACTCCTTAAAGATGTCTCGAGAGTGTGCGTGAATTTTCTTTATGGCAAATCGTCACTGAAAAGGGCTTATGTGTGTAATTGTTTCTTACAGTCGCTGAGACGGGGTAAGTACTGTACCCTTGGGCTTCCACAGTTTTATTTGGTCACTCAGTCACTGATGAAATAATGTGATTTACGTCCTCTGAGCTGAAAACATGCCAGTTGCAGTACAAGGACTCGGGGTCCTGAAGCTCGAGGAGGGGCGCGTCTCTGGGCCCCGCGCAGGGACAGATGCATGGAGGGGCCCCGCCAGCACCTGAGCGGGCCCAGTGACTTCGGTGGCTCAGTGTCAGGGTTCTGTAGGAACTAGCAGCTCCCTGGTAACCTGGCGCAGTGTGAGGAAGAGGATGGGGGTGCTGGGATTCCACGACTGGGCCACGACCACTCATGTGGTCGGTGTGAATCTTCAAGAATCTCTCCACTTGTCCAGCGCAGCAGTTTTTTCTTCTGACCTAAAACAGATGGCTGTTTCTTCAGGAGATTCGTGGAATGAGGAAGTTGGCTTGCATTTTGGAGCCATGTTGCACAAAAAATTCTTATCTTCATAGCTCTGTAATGATAGTTGGTGCAGACCGTGCTTCTGGGATGAGAGGCATGTGGGAACTGAGATGCCCAGAGGGACAGGTCACAGGTTCATTTTTCTCCCCTGGGCATGCACTCTAGGTGGAAGGGTGCCCTCGCTCGCTTGCTCACTGCTTGCTCGCCCTCTCCCCCTCATCACTATCTCTGTTTCTCTCTGTGTGTTTCTCCCTGTTTATCTCCCTCCTTCCTCCCTCTCCTCCCCTCCCTTCCCTCCTTCCCTTCTTCCTTCTCTCTCTCTCTCTCTCTCCTCATCTGTGCAGCGGAATATATATAAAAGCTCCGTGCATGTGTTGCTGGATTCTCAGTATCTAGAGAATGGACGGCGGGTTGGCCTCCCAGACAGCTTCATGAATATATTCAGTGTTTCTCGTAATTGTACTTTAGTACCTGTTGGGCGGCAGCAGACACGGTCATATTCTCTTTCTAGAACAGAGATTGTACATAATCTGTTTTGATTAAGGACAGATCCATAAGCATAGACCCTCCCCTGAGACTGGTATTTGGGTTGTCACAGGGGGTGGGAATACCAAGTCGGACTGCTTCTATTGGAAATGGGCCTCTGCCCGTTATTAGCCCAGTGATATGGGCAAGTTACTTAAATTCCCCTCGATTTCACTTGTCTTTAAATAATACATGAAAAGGTTGGTAAGAACGGTGCCTGGCTGAGCACTCCGGGTATGTAGCTCTTCGATTTTGTGTTGTAAGTTAAGGAGTGAGAACAGACAGGTCTAGCCCACCTCCCCACAGAAATTAGGATAAGCAGTATTCTGAATAGGACATTGGGAAATTAGATTTTTTCCCTCTGGTTTGTAACAATTTTATCCTTTTTTTTTTTTCCAGAGAAACCGCACCCAGGACTATCTTCCAAAGAGTCCTGGACATTTTGAAGAAATCTTCCCATGCTGTTGAGCTGGCCTGCAGAGATCCATCCCAGGTGGAGCATCTGGCCTCCAGCCTGCAGCTGATAACGGAATGCTTCAGGTGTCTTCGAAATGCTTGTATCGAGTGTTCCGTGAACCAGAATTCCATCAGGTAGTGTTCTTTGAGGTGACATACATACCTTTGATTGTATTTCCTTGCGTATGTGTGTGCTGGTCTGCCGTATAGGTTTATCGGTGAGAAATAGTTTTGGCATCACGGTATTATTACCCAGTGGTAACCACAAGGCTAAGATTACATCTCCAGGGGACAAATGCTCTGCAGTCTTGCCACTGGACACTTGTAGGTGAGCATATAAATGATATGACATACAGTAGAGTGTTTTTAACATTAAAGGTTATTTCGGTTTCTTCTCTTTCTAATATGGTTTGAGGTATTTGGTTATAGACATATAGCATGGTGATTTTAACTTAATTTTAATTACCCGATCCTAGATTCTGCCTTTCTAAAGGCATATACAGTTCTGGACCTCACTTTTCTTAGTTGTAAATGTTTTAATTAGTTTTAGTGTTTTAATTAGTTAGCCTTGTGTTTACTTTCAACAAGGAGCGTGTCTTGTAGGTTTCTAAGATGACCTATTTTAAAATTTTCTTTAGATCATGCAGAGTTGCAAGCTCTCCTTCTACCGATTTTATAAGGGGCATGTTTCTGAAAGGAGGTAAGAATATAAACGAGAGAATTATTAGGTGCCGTTTTTGTTCTTTTGCTTGTTACTCTCTCCTCCCAGAACTGAGCACCTTTCCTCTTTGATTTAATGGAATCTTCTTTTTATTACAAATTTTTACTTGAGATGAAGTCAGAAGCCACAAAGAGCACGCTCCCCTTTCTTTCCTGGACTTGAATGTAGACAGAGCCTCCAGGCCTCTCTGTCACTGCTGTCGTGGGTGAAGCTGGGCTGGTCCAGAAGCCACTCGAGGGACCCCCTTTGCTGCCTAGACGGTCTTATACCTGAGGCTTTGATGTGATGATTGAGATTTTTAAGATCAAAGGAGAGTGGGGATAAATGCCAGGGTTGTTTAATTTCAATACTAAGCAGACCTTGCTGTCCATTTGCAGGTAAATGCAGAGAAACATTAATAATGTTGCTAATAATAGCATTTTAGAACATAACTAGTTATGTGCTAGAAACGAAGCCAGGGGCGAGGCTAGTTTGTTTTGTCCCTTTCCTGGCAGGGAATCCCCTCCGGTGTGATGGGGGAGGGAAAGGAGAGCCTTAGAACAGAAACTCTTGACTGCGGGCTGGCAAACGCATCCTTGTGCCTTGCCAGCCTCGCCGAGAAGGAAGCGAGCGTTCGGTGGGCCTGCCCTCCACACCAGGCTTTGTCCCCAGGGCTTAACTGCAGTGTCTTGTTTTATTTCTAGAACAAACCCAAGAAATAGCATGCTACTGTTTTTCCACTTTCACAAAAGAAGAAACTGTGACTCAGGCTAAGGAACTTGTGTGACAGTCCCCCATTCCGTGAATGGTAGAGCCAGGGAATGCTCTCTGTGACTCCCAAGCTCAGCTCAGAATCAGTTGTCATAACTGCCCTGAGACACCTGCTGACGCTGTTGTGGGTGACTGCTCCATCCTTTGAACGGCCACGGGACCCTGAACTGGGGCCTCGACCTTCCTTAGGACCGGTCTTCCCCTCTGGAAGTCAGGGCAAGCAGTATCTCCCACCCAGGGCTGTTGGGCATTTTAAATGAGATTACTTATGCAAATTGCCTCCTGTGCTGTGCCCACTGTCTGCTCAGTAACTGTGTTTCTGCCCCCCGGGAACGCTAGTGCAATAAAAGTGTATGATAATACAACTTTCTTAGCAGTTAATCTTTATTTTCTTTTTCTGAGTGTACAAGTGATATGCAAACTATAAAAATTCAAACATTGCAAGAAAACTACTGTGGCAGATGAAATATCAGCTGTCTTCTGTCAGGGCCATATTCTGGGGGGCAGGCACTGAGCCACTCTTCCTACCAGTCTTACAAGTAAAGAACAAAGGAGCAGTGGCTCTCTCTGACCGTCTGGCCTTGGGGAAGGCCGAGAGGGCCTACCTGTGTCCACACCACCCCTGACCCTCTTGTTCTTTTTTTTTTTTTTTATTCTTATGTTAATCGACCCTCTTGTTCTTTAAGGAGTGAATGTCTTGGCTTAATTCTGATTCGTGTGGAGAAGCGAAGGTAGGGAGCTGTTTCTGTTGCTGCTGTAACAGATCGCTGCAAACATAGTGGCTTGCTCAGACAACAAGTTTGTTATCTTACCGTTCTGAGTCAGAGGTCCAGAATCGGCCTCACTGACCTCAAGTGAGAGAACCAGTAGGGCTGGTAGTAGAGATTCTCTCTCTCTAGCAGAGAATCCATTCCCTGGGTTTTCTACCTTCTAGAGGCTGCTTGTATCCCTTGTTCACGGCTCCCATCTTCAAAGCAACACCAGAGTGTCTTCAGTGACTCTGTGACTCCCACCATCGTGCATCCCCCTGCTAAGGACTCTTAGGATTACATGATGCCCACCCAGATAATCTAGAATAATCTCCCCATTGCAAAACCATTAATTTAATCATATCTAAAAAGTCTCTTCTGATATTTTCTGACCAGTTTTGATTCTTCAGCAGCAGCTGGGTGTCCAGCAATTCAGTTCCATTCTGACACCACCTGCCTGGGGTCGGTGGCATCAGATCCCATAACTTAAAGGGCTCGGTCCCATAAGACGGCCCCACTTCAGATGCGAACGGGTTGCCCAAGCTACATTTCTGCCTAGCTGATGCCATTGTTCTCCCCACCACAGTCCACCCCGTGGCCCCTAAAGATTCTCTGTGCGGAATGCATTCATCCCTTCCCGAGGCCCCACATTTTTTACCCTGACAGCATCAACTCGAGTCCAGAATCTCATCTAAGTCTCATCAGCTAAAAGTCCCAAATCTCATTATCCAGTCATCTAAATTACTTACGGGTCAGACTCTGGATGTGTGCATCCTGGGGTAGAATTCCGCTTTATCGGTGTACCTGTGAAACCGGACCAGTTACCTGCTCCCCAAATGCAGTTTGGGGGCAGGCCTAGGATAACCATTTTGGACATTATCCTTTGAAAGAGGAGAAAATAGAAGGAAAAGAGGAATCACTGATCTCGAGCAAAGCCATTTCAGCTAGGTTTCAAGGTCTGGGAATAATCGTCTGGAGATTGAGGCTGTGCCCTTGGCCCTGCCCTCAGAGTCACCCTTCCTTTTTCCCAAAGGGAGCATGTGTTTGCACCTGAGTCGTTCCATCAGTCTACTTCCTGCCTATAGAATTTTGGGAGTCTGACACTTTTTTTTTTTTTAAATTTCATCCTTTCTCTGTGCATTTTGTCCAAGTTGGCAGAGTTTCTCCTGGTAAAACATTTTCAACAATGGTGTGGCTCTCACATGTATGTCGTGGGGATTCCCACGATTAGACAAGAGGGTCCTGCACAGAGCTTTTCTAGATAACCCCATCTCTATTCCTGGGTTCTGCCGAGGTGACAGAGGGGAATGAGTCCCACCGTCATCTGTTCAAAGAGCCCCTCCCGCCCTGGGACTGAACACTCTGACCTTTTGATCGTTCCTAGGCATGAGCAAAAGGTTGTCCACCTAGCCCCTTGGCTTTCTCTGCAGAGCACTCTTTCTTGCCAGTGACTATCCCGGTTTTAGCATCTTTTGCCATCTGGCTAGACTGAGAATTTCCCAAAGCAAGACCTGGTTCTCTCTTCATCTCCTTTATCTCTCCCCTTGGCCTTTTATTAGATGCAACAGGAAGCAGTCAGGTCACACCTTCAGCATGGGGCTTGGAAATGTGCTCAGCTCAATATCCAAGTTCATCATTTTGCTGAGCTTCTGCCCCTGTGGGTAAAAGGTCCCCTTTCCCCATTTTCCAGGGATAGGTTCCTCACTTCCTTCTGAGCCCTCACTGGCCTTGCCTTTGGCATCCATGTGCCCACCAGCAGCCCGTGAAGGCGTCTGAGCGTTTCCGATGCTGCTCACTGTTCTTCCAGCCCCTGCCCACCGCCAGCTTCCCGAGCCGCTCCCACATGTTTGGATGTTTATCTACAGCAGCATCGCTACTCCTGCTACCCCAAATCTGGATTACTTTCCTCCTGCTGCTGTGACGAATTACCAAATGCTCCGTGGCTTTAAACTAACACAGATTTGTTATCTTTTGGTTCAGGAATTCAGAAGGCTAGAATGGGTCACTGTGGCTGAGTTCCCTGTGGAGGCTGTCGGGGAAAATCCATTTCCTGGCCTTTTCTAGAAGCTTCTAGAAGCCTCCTGCATTCCTGGGCTCACGGCCCCTTCCCCGACTCTGACACCCTCTTGTATTCCTCTTTTTTTTTTTTTTTTTTAAGATTTTATTTATTTATTTGAGAGCGAGAAAGAGAGAGAGAGAGAGCATGAGAGGGGGAGGGTCAGAGGGAGAAGCAGACTCCCTGCCGAGCAGGGAGCCCGATGCGGGACTCGATCCCGGGACTCCAGGATCATGACCTGAGCCGAAGGCAGTCACTTAACCAACTGAGCCACCTAGGCGCCCCTTGTATTCCTCTTTTAAGGACCCTTGTGATCCCATTGGGCCCACTGGCTAATCCAGGGTGATCTTTCCATCTCAAGATCCTGAATCTACTCACAACCCTGAGGTCCCCTTTGCCTTGGGAGGTAACACATTCGCAGGTTTTGAGATGATGTTGCGGACAGCTCGAGGGGTCACGATTCTGTTTACCACAGATGCCGTGAGCCAGTAGTCGCAGCTCCGTTCCCCGGATCATCATTTGAAATGCAGGCTCAAGAAAATTAATGGGTCTGACTTTGTCTTTTTAAAAAAATCTTTTATAGGAACTTGGATACAATTGGCGTCGCTGTTGATCTGATTCTTCTTTTTCGTGAACTGCGGGTTGAACAGGAATCCCTGTTGACAGGTACTGTGATTCATGGGTTATTTGTACCTTTGAAAAGGATTTAAAAACCACAGCTTTGAGTTAAAGCAAATGTTTTGTATTTCGTGATACGGAGAAACTTATTTAGTGATGTTAGTGAATTAGCATAAGAGAAAGTTGCCACAACTTCCTTTCCTTGCTCTGTTGTGGGCTGAGTTACGCCCCTCAACTCTCCCCCAAATCCATATGGTGGAGCCCCAACTCCTACCACTTCAGAATGTGACTGGATATGGAGACTGGGCCATTAAAGAGATCAGTAAGGTAAAATGGAGTCCTACGGGTGGGCCCTAATCCATTATGGCTGGTGTCCTTGTAAGAAAAGGAGGTCAGGACACAGACAGACACAGAGGGACGACCAGGCGAGGACACGGCGAGAGGACCACCATCTGCAAGCCCAGGAGCAGGGCTCAGAAGGAACCAACCCTGCCCACACCTTGATCTTGGACTTCTACCCTCCAAGTCTGAGAAAATAAATTCCCGTTGTTTAAGCCGACCAGTCTGTGGTGCTTTGTTAGGGCAGCCCTTGGAAAGTAATACAGTGTCTCTGTATTACTCGTGTGGATGTCGCATGCCTGTTCTCGGTGCTGGGTGTGATCCCAACAGTGAGGAGAGCAGACAGAAGAATCTTTGCCTCTGCGTGTTTACAATGCAGCGAGGGGAGTCCACACTAAAAATGTTACGTAAGTCAAGTATATGGCGTGACCGAGAGGGAAGGAAGCTCTGATTGTTCATAGCTGTTGATAAGGGATTAAGAGAAAAACCAGGCCTCTTAATTTGAAGACCAGGAAGCTTTTTTAGACTTTTTGGTGAATGTTTTTGGTTCCTAAACTATTAGCATCCATACTTGTCCTTTGGACAGGGGTTATTATCGTAATATCATAACAGTAAACAGCACTTTAACATACGACCTCTTTATCCAAGGATTTGAAACACTTATGGGCAAACCCAAGTCATTTAATAATGAAATCTTTTTATTTATTTGTTTATTTTTTAAGTAAGAAAATCTTAATGTAAATGTCCATCTTATAAGAAGATGTACTAGATTGTCGGTTGGAAGAATTCTTCTTAATAATAATCTAACAAATGCTTCCTCTAAAGGAGAAATCTGCAGCTGTTTGTAAAATCTGATCTGATTTACAGATTGATTTCCGTTAGCTCTCAGTGCCTTCACTGACTAAACAGTGAGGCCTGCTTCTCTCACGTTGATACACTTGCTGCTGTTGGCAGGCAGGTAGGGAACTCGAGGTGGCAGCCTCTTCACAGGTGGAGAAACAGGCACAGAGTACGGTGGCTACATTAGCTGTCAGAGGTGCTGCTTGCTTGGTTTAGTTCTCCTACTATTCTGTGATTCCGTCGTGTTCTCATGTAAAACTCCTTTGTTAAAATTCGTGCATCTTTCTACTTGATTTAGAGTTCTTCCTTTGGGAAATTGTAATTATCTCTTGAATTAATTACATCATCTTCGACTCTGCGCACAAAGTGTTTGCTCTATGTTTTTTTGGACAGCGGTAATTTCTCAGGTATTGTCAAGAAACTGATAGGGTGTAGGGTTTAGTGGGAAAGTGTTTTTAAGATGTTACATATTTAAAGATCTTCTTGTAGCTCCATTTTATGATACAGCAGAAGCCTCCGTGCTCAAATTGGGGGATGAAAAATCAGCAGTAAAATCCAGACTTCCCTCTGTCACATGGAAAAGCAGCCTATTTTTGAAGTCTGTGTGTGGTATGGCAATTCAGAAAGAGTTCAGAACGTACTGCATTTTATGATTACTGGAAAATACTGATGTGGTGGATAGTGTGTTACTGGCAGCGCCGAAATGCCATGGTGGGCAGAAGAGGGTTTCCCTGGTGATGATGTATTCCTAATAAGACACCCAAGAGGAAGCACCGCACGGATGCTGTGATTAAAGAGCCATCAGAGCGAGCCAGCCCTTCCTTGGCGCGGTGAACCCCATCCCCGCACACCCACTGAGCGCCATGTCTCCTGAAATTACCCCCTCCCTCTGCTTCCCGTCCTTCTGTCAGCACGTTATGTGCCCTCCTGCCTTCCCTGGACTCCCTGGGCTGCTCTGCTCCATCCCGGATCAGCCACAAAAGACTTAGAATGTGGTGTTTATGTGATAAAACACTGTTTCACGGGATCGATGTTCTCTTCACTGAAGCAAGTCCGTGATCTAACAGAAAACCTAAAGGAGCCAATTTCTGACACTTTTTATGACCTGGTTTGTCACTGATGGAGAAATTGGTTGTGTGGCTGGTGGCCTGGCTTTTCACCAGCCAGAGGGCACGTCTTCATACGCCTGTGTTGTGTTGTGTTGGTGTGTCAGAGTGTTTCACAGTTTTGGCAGCTGCAGTTGAATTTAATTAAGGAACGTATTTCTTACATGACATTCACGCAGTGTACAAGTAACTGCTTTAAAGTGAACAACCAAGTGGCCTTGAGAGTGTTCACAATGTTGTGCAACCACCACATCTAATTGCAAATACTTCCATGGTTCCGAGAGGAAAGCCTCTACCCACTGAGGGTTCTGTTTTCCCTTGCCTGAATTCTGTCTTTATGGATTTACCAATTCTGGATTTCTCATGTAAGTGGCATCCGAGAATTATGGGACCTGTTCGCCTGGCTTCTTTCAGGAAGCAGAATGTGTTTCAGGGTGTACGTATATTGTAGCAGGTATCAATACTTCGTTTGTTTAGATGACTGAATAATACTCTGTTGTGTGCACGTTTTGTGTATCCGTTTATTCATTGGTGGCCACTTGGGTTGTTTCCGCCATTTGGCTGTGGTGCCACCGTTTGGCCATTTAGAACAGCACTGCTCTGAACATGCCTGTATACGCATTTATTGGAGCCCCGGTTTTCTGTTCTTTTGGGTATATACCTAGCAGTAGAATTGCCGGGTCAATTTCCTATTTAAATTGTTAAGGAACTGCCAGACTTTTCTCAGCACCTGTGAACTATTTTACATTTTTACCAACAGCGTACAGTATTCCAGTTTCTCCACATCCTCGCCGGTGTTTATTTTCCTTTTTGGGGGTTATAGTCATCCTGATGGTTGCGGAGTGGTGTCTCATTGTGGTTTTGATTTGTGTTTTCCTCATGATTAATGATACTGAACATATTCTTATGTGCTTGTTTTGGCCATTTGTAAATCTTCTTTGGGGAAATGTCTCGTCAAGTTCTCTGCCCAGTTTTTAATTGGGCTGTTTGCCTTTTTGTGGTTGAGTTTTTTTGTTTTTTTTTAAAGAATTATTTATTTATTTTAGAATGAGTGTGTGCAAGCAGGGGGAGGGGCAAAGGAAGAGGGGAAGCAGACTCCCTGCTGAGCTGGACTCTGGGCTCCATCCCAGGACGCTGAGATCATGACCTGAGCTGGAAGCAGATGCTTCAATGACTGGGCCACCCAGGCGCCCCCGTTGTTGAGTTTTAAGAGTTATTTCTATAGGGGCGCCTGGGTGGCTCAGATGGTTAAGCGTCTGCCTTCAGCTCAGTTCATGATCCCAGGGTTCTGGGATCGAGTCCCGCATCGGGCTCCCTGCTCAGCGGGAAGCCTGCTTCTCCCTCTGCATCTTTCTCTCTGTCTCTTATGAATAAATAAATAAAATCCTAAAAAAAAAAAAAGTTATTTCTATATTGTGCATACTAGCAATTAGGTGGAGTCTGTAGATCCACTTGGGGAGACTTGCCATCTTCATGATACAGAGTCTTCCAGTCCATGACATGGGCCATCTCTCCCCTGTTCTAGGTCTTTACTTTCCACTTGTGTCAGCTTTACGTAGATGATGTGAATTTGTAGGCAGAGTTGGATGGATATTACTGAGGCAAGGAGGCAAATGGGAGTTAAATAGTGTTTTTTGCTTTTTTCTTGAAAAGGGCGGTCCACAGCGTTCCTGAATTTGTTTGGAATTCCACAGTGAAATTTGGATTCTACAGTGAAACTTAAAAAAATTTTATAGTATGTTAGTTCAAGCCTAATACAAGCCTTCGAAAAGTATTCTGGTTCTTAATAAAGTGCCCCTACTGTGTTGTGGCTGTTTCTCTGTGAGAACCTTATTCTTGGTGGATTTTTAGCAGCGTATCTGTGCTAGCGTTTTGTTACCAATCTTGAGGTAAACACTGTAATTACATTGTCAAAATAATATTTAGAGTATTATTTTCAGAGAATAATTGCAGTGGTGTGACAAATATATTATGCTCATCAAATTTTATGTAAACACAAGCATGAGTTATTTTAATTGAATTATTGGTGGTGTTTTTGGCCTTTATTTGTTTTTAATCTGTAAAAATAATGTTGAGACTTTTGAGGGGCTTTGTAACATTTGCAGTATTTACACAGATCACTTGATAAGCTGTTTGGTAAAAGTAAACTGTCATTAGTACTTGTTTGGAGTTTTCTTTTCTTGCTGCTGGGACATCTTTAAACCTTTTCCTTCCTGGAATTGTGTTCTGATTCAGAGTGCTAATTTTTAGTTGCCCAAATGATTGTTAGGTCAGTTGGCTTTCAGACCAACTTACATTGTTGGCTTGTGTGTGTGTGTGTGTGTGTGTTAAATTAAATTCTACAAGGGTTTGAGTGTTAATATTCTATAAACTATTCAGTAAAAATAAAAATTGTCGTTTTAAATTGTGACAAGATTAAAAATGGGGATATAAGTTTTCATTATAAACAATTTCTATGATTTCATTATAGAGTAATTTTTAAAAACTCAGAAAAGGGGAAAGAAAAACAGTCATCACGTATACGCAGGCTGCTTTGGACAAACACTTGGCTGTTTTAGTCCCTTGTCAGTATTTTGCCTGGGAATGAGTGTGTGCCTGCAGTTTTGTATCTTCTTTTAGATTGTGAAGGTAATTCAGTTTTGAAGTTCTTGGTTCATCATTTTCTTGTCTTTGTATTTCTTAGTATTTCTTTGTATTCTTATCTCAGTGTTTCCATATTTGGCCACGATTCCAGAACTCTCTGAGCCTGCGATTGCCGAGTTACTGTGAGCAGGTGATGGGCACAGGCACATCGCGTATCTCTTCCTTCTTAATCTTTGCAGCTCCTCTGCCTCTGAGGTATCAGGGGCGCAGCCCGTTCTGTGCTCGGCCAGGGGTTTGCGGGGCTCAGGCGATAGGCCTGGAAGGGAAGGCCCAGTCCCAGGAGAGTCTTGAGGATGGAGGGCCGGAGCTCTGGGGCTACACCAGGAGGCCCACCCCTCTTCCAGCAAAGCAGAGGTCTAGCAAGTTTAAAGACTTCAGAAGTGCCCTGCTCTTAAAATTGTCTCGTGGTTGCTGCCCCATGGGGATCCTTTCATGGAGCAGAATCTTTCATTTCAACTCCTTCTCCTGTAACTTTTTACCTTCCTTGATCGGCCTGGATTCCTGGGGGGGGCGGGCAAGAGCCACCTCTGGTTTTTGCCAGCCCTGCTGCTTTTGCCCAAAGGCAAGTGAGGTGATCCCTAGAGCTTTGTGTAAAAGGGCTGGCATATTAATGCCTAGCTCCTAAGGTTGTCGTGGGGGTTAGATGAGGTAACATGGTTAGAACACAGTGTCTAGGACCTAGTAAATTCTCAGCAAGTGTTGGGCACTTTTATTACTCCTGCTTCTTTGCCTCATGCTGTACTCATGTGGGTATTTGGTTCCCCAGAAGTGTCTTGGTCTCCTTCCACTCGGGATCTCATCACATGCCATTCCGCCTGCATGGGCTGCCCTGGCCCTGATGTGAACCACTTCAAAATCAGTGAGCAAACAGTAGGGTGTGGGTGTGGACACCTCAGCATGCATGCCAGGCATAGTTGGGGCATGGCCCTGGGAGGCTGAGGCTCAGTCAGGCAGTGGCCTTTTAGGTATGGGGTGTGTCCTGAGGAAGGGGCTGGGACAGGGGTGGGCCTGCAGGGATTCATGGTCGTGTCTGGTTACCACAAAGCACAGAAGTATTTTAAGTATTTCACCAATTAGCATCGCTCTACCCATGGGAACCATACGAATGTTAGCTGGCTTCTTTCAGCGCACCTGCCCTGGTTAAGAGCTGGTGTTGAAGGCATACAGCCCACTCCGGGTTTTGGCTGGGCCCCTCGCTAGCTGTCGACCTTGGCTGATTTATTGAATCACTCTGTGCCTCCATTTCTTCATCTGTGAAATGTAGATAATGCGGTCTGCCTTATTGTGAAGATAAAATAAGAATCCACGTAAATCACACGTGCATATCACATTAGTGATTGCTTAATGCTAGATATTGTTCTGGTTCTTAGGCAGTCATTATTCAACTCAAGCTCTCACCCCCTGTCTCTGTTTTCGTATTGCGTTGCCAGGGCTGGGAGGCCACAAACACACCTGTCCTTTGCTTTCTGTTAGGGTCAGCTAATAAAGGATGCGGTGGGAGGCTGGCAGGCAGGAGGAGGGATGGTGGGACTTGCCCCCCATTCGTGTCTCCCTTGGAAAGCCGCAGCTGCTGCCCCCTTCCAGTCTCCTTGTGCTCACCCCGGGAGTACCGTTACCAGCTGCCCGGGGCCCTTCCCGAGTCCCACTCTCGGAGGTGTCCTCCATGCTTCTGAGGCCCGCACAGTAGCTGGGCATCCCCTTACCCCTGAGGCCTGGGTTCCAGCCCTGCAGAGCCCCTGCCGGCTCCGGCTTCTCAGAACCTTACCTGCTTCCCTCCATGCCTTCAGTTCCAAGGGTGTAGCCATTTCCTGTAGCCGTAATCTCCGTGTTACCTCAGTGTTGCCTTTGTGGTTTAATTCTTTATACTCACTTTTCTTCGTTGAAATAAGTAGTCTTGTCCGCCTGACTTGGTCCGGGCTGATTTAGCCCTCATCGTGTTCTAAGGTCCATGCTTGGTGCCCTCTTGCTCCCAGTGGGGCCCCTTCCCCTTCCTCCCTCTCTTCCCTGCTCCTCCCTCCTCCTATTCCTTCTCTCCGTCCACTCTGCCAGCGAGGGCACGTCCAGGAGATGGGAAGCACGCCATAACTTGAACAGGGAAAATTTAACGGAAAGAATCACTAACTCTAGCAAGGGCTTGAAGTCACCGGGGATTGACTACTAAGAAGTACAGACAATGCCAGAGAATATAGGATTTGCAGATATGTTGGGCAGCCAGTACCCCTAGGGCTGAGATGGGTGTCCAAGGGAGAGACTCCCCCCTCCCCAGGTCTGAGATCCAGCTCTCCTTGGAGATGGCCTGGTCATGGCTCACTTCTCACGTGGAGAAGTTGCTGAGAGGCGATGGTGGTGGAACTTGCTGGAAATCCACCGTCTGGGGTACAGGGGAAGTTGTTCACGGGGAGGTTGCTTTGAAGCATCCTCAGGAAGTTTTTGGCTGCTGGACACATCCAGTTGGTCACGCTCTGCAGGAGCTCATCCCCGGGGAAACTTCACTGCAGGGGATGGGTGCTCTTCTTCTATTGGTCTATTTATCTATTCCTGCCCTAGTACCATACTGTTAACCTACAATTACTTACTGTTTTGTGAAGACAAATTCTCTTACCTAGTGATTTTCAACAGCGTCTTCGAGAAAAAAAGTTTAGTGTCTTCCAGTGTTTGGCCATCCTTTGTCTTACTGGCCTGGATTTTCAGTAGAAAGTTGACTGGAAATGGTGATAGCAGATATTTCTGTCTCCTTCCCTTTCAGAAGGAACTCTCTCTCCAGTTGGCTATTCATTATAATGTGTGCTGTAGATTTTTTGTTAGATACCCATTTTTAGGTTAAAGGAGCCCTCTTGTAGTCTTTGGTGGCTGGGAGTTTTGTTTTGTTTTGTTTGTTGTTTGGAACTATGAGTGGGTGTTGGAAGTTCATCACGTACATTCCCTGCTGTACTGGAGGTGATCATACAGCAGAGCTCTGCCCTTTGTAGGTTAACATGATCAGGTACAGATTCTGACTCTGTAACATTAAAGCAGCTTTGCAGCGCAGGTGTAGCTCGGCTTCATCGTGCTGCATGTGACTGGATTCAGTGTGAAATACATTTTTAGTATTTTTTACATTCTGTTCGCGTCCTTTTTCCTGCTGTGCTTGTTCTGACTCAGGTATCACAGTTATGCGAGCCTCACCAAGTCGGTTAGGGTCTACTCTCTCTTCTGTTCTTTGGAAGAGTTGTGTAAAATGGAATGATTTCTTCCTTGAATGTGAATGGGCAATAAAGCTGCCTGGGTCTAGGATCCTTTTTTTTTTTTTTTTTTTGTGGGAAAATTTTTGACTGCTGGTTCGATGACCTTAATGGGTACGACTGCAGGCGCTCCCTGAATGTTTTACAGAGGCGGCAAAAGGAGCTGTGTTCTGGGGTTTTGTTCATTTAATTTAAATTTTTAAACAGTGTGGCCTAAAGGTATTTGCAGTATTTTCTGACTTTCTTTTTTGATGTCTGCAAGATCCATGGCCATGTCCTCTTTGTCATTTCTGAAAATTTAATGTCTTTGTTCTTCGTGCCTTTTCTCCTTTTTGATCAGTTTTCCCAAAGGTTAATTAGTACTGAGCTTTTTGAGGAGTCACATTTCGGATCTCCGTATTCTCTTTTTATGACTGCTTTCAATTTTATTAACTTCTTGCTCTTAATCTTTTTTTCTTCCTTCACTGTTTTGGGTTGTTTTATTATTATTTTTGTAATTTCTTGAAGCAAATGCTTATAGCTCATTTATTTTCTTTATTCTTCTTTCCCAAAGTATGTGTTTTAAAGCTATGAATATTCCTCTGTGTACAGTGTTAGCTGCATCTAGAAGCTTTGGTTTCTGGTCTCTTTGTTGACATTTGGTTTGAAATATTGTATTTCCATTGTGATTTCTTTTCTGTCCCCATAGGTTATTTAGGATCTGTCTTCTAATTTTAAACATGTGGGGATTTTCTAATCATTTTTGGGACTTATTTCCTCCAAGTAATTGTATATAAACATAATTGTGATGTAGTAAGTGAGCATTATCTGTATATCAGTTTTTAAAAATGTGTTGAGGGACTCCTGGGTGGCTCAGTCGGTTAAGCATCTGCCTTCGGCTCAGGTCATGATCCCAGCGTGCTGGGATCAAGTTCCGCATCGGGCTCCTTGCTCAGTGGGAAGCCTGCTTCTCCCTCTACCTGCCACTCCCCCGCTTGTGCTCTCTCTCTCTGACAAATAAATGAAATCTTTAAAAATAAATAAATAAATAAAAACGTGTTGAGAGTTGTCTTTTGCTCCATTATATGGTGAAGTATTGTTTTATGATATGCCTTACGTCCTTGGAAAGACTGCATATTCTGCAGTTGAAAAAAATTTTTCCTTTTTTACTAATCAACTTCATGTATAACCCAGTGGGTATTCTGCTAAGCATGAGATTACCACATTGGGTTGATACAGTCACAGAAATAAATCCAGAATTATGATACTTTATGACTGTGTGACTTCGGTCAGGTTCCTTATAACCTCTGTGGGTCTTGGTCTCCTGAGCTCTCTAATGAGGATGAAAGTACCTGTCTCAATAGTAGGATTCTCAATAAGGATTTATACAGTAAGCACTCAGGGTGTCTATTTAGAGTCTCTGACAACAGGAACAAACACGAGTTTTCATGTAACATTTGGAAACTGGACTTTTTAAACCAGCATTTGTCAAGGCCATATTATGTGCTAGTGAAGAGGGGTGGCCGTCTGAACCTTTTCTGTGTTCCCTGCTGAGCGCTCAGCAGTGTTAGTGGGTTCCCATGTCATCCTTACGACAGCTCTACAAAACAGGTACTGTCACATGTTATGGTGAAGAACTTGGATCTCACAAAGGTCAGATAGCTCACACAGGCTCACATTAAGGTAGGACTTGCATGTAGGTCTGTTTTTCTGGTCACCAAACCGTTCTATTGTGCTGTTACTCTCTTTCCTTTAAATAGACTATTTTTCAGAGCAGTTTTAGGTTCACAGCAAAAATGAGAAGGTGTGGAGACTTCTCGTGCTGCCCCCACCCCTGCACAGCTTCCCCCCGCCGTCAACATCTGGCACCGAAGGGACAGCTGACCCTGAACAATAGGTTTGAACTGCTCAGCTCCACGTATATGCAGATTTGTTAAAGAGCAGGACTGTAAATTTGTTTTCTCCTTCTTAGGATTTTCTTCTCTCTAGCTTGCTTTATTGTAAGAATACAGTATATAACATATGTAGTATACAGAATATGTGTTAACTACTTAGATTATCAGTAAATTTTCTGATCAACAGTAGATTATTTGTAGTTAAGTTTTGGGAGAGTCGGGAGTCATGTGGATTTTTGACTGTGTGGGGATCAGTACCCCTAACCACCTGTTACATGTTTGTTACATTGTTATTACCCAAAGCCCATAGTTTACATTATAGTTCATTCTTGGTGTTTTACATTTTATGGGTTTGGACAAAACTATGTGCAGTGACATGTATTTACCATCATAGTGTCACACAGAGTAGTTTCACTGCTTTCAAGTCCTCTGTGCTCTGCCTATTCACTGTCCCTGCCCTCACCCCAGGCAACCATGGATCTTTCTAGCGTCTCCATAGTTTTGCATTCTCCAGAACGTCATAGTTGGAATCATACAGCATGTGGCCTTTTCATTGACTTCTTTCACTTGGTAATGTGCGTGTAAGTTTCTTCCATGTCTGTTCATAGTTTGATAATTCATTTCTTTTTAGTGCTGAATAATATTTCATTGTCTGCTGTGACCACAGTGTGTTTATTCACCTACGGAAGGACGTCTTAGTTGTAAACATTAACGTGCAGGATTTTGTGTGGACATAAGTTTTCAGTTACTTTGGGTAAATACCAAGGATTGTGATTATTGGATTATACATTAAGAGTATGTTTAGTTTTGTAAGAAACCACTGGACTGAACTCTCTTCCACAGCGGCTGTGCCCTTCTGCGTCCCCACCAGCTGTGGATGAGCGTTCCTGTTGCTCCATATCCATGCCAGCACTGGGTGTTGTCAGCATTCTGGGTTTTGTCCAATATTCTGCAGTTTTATTTGGTGAAATAGTCTAAATCTGTCAACTAGGTTGTTATTAAATGCTATTAAAATCTTTTAAATATACTAATTTTTTGTCTGCTTATTTATTAAGTTACCCAGAAAGATGTATAACTTACTGCCAAATTTAATTGTGGATTTTTCTCTTCCGTGCTTTGTCAGTTTTTCTTTTGTGTGTGTGTGTGTGTGTGTGTGTGTGTGTATGAGGCCATATTATTAGGTGATTGTAATTTAAAATTGTTAATATCTTTCTGATTAATTAAGTCATTCTGAAATGGCCTTTTTTTTTTTTTTAAGTTTATTTTTTTTAGTAATCTCCACACCCAACGTGGAGCTTGAACTCACAACCTTGAGATCAAGAGTCGCATGATCCACTGACTGAGCTGGCCAGGCACCCCTGAAATGACTTAATAATAATCTCCAATAATGCTTTTTGCCTTAATGTTTATTACGTCTCATTTTAAGTGGTGTATGACTTCCTTTATAGGCTGGTATTTGCCTAATATATCTTTTTGCTATTCTTTAACTTTCAATATTTCTATAGTTTTATGCTTTAGATGTTTGTTTTCAATAGTAGTAAGTTAGATTTTATAAAATCCAGTCTAAGAGTAGCTCTCTTGATTGGAATACATAATCCAGGGATATTTAATGTAAATTAGAGGTATATTTATGTGTCCATTTACGGTCTTTTAAAGAAGTTAATTAATTTTGTCTCTAGTACATTGTTTTAGTAAGGCATTTTAATATTAATGTCATGTCCGAAGTTTCATTGCAGTGAGAGACTTACATAAGTAAAGAAGCTAACAGAAACTTCCTGTTTAATAATGTCGAATGTTTTTTTTTATTAAGATATGTTCATTCAGTATGTCAAAAATTTTTAAATTATATCTTTTTACTTTTTATAAATCCTCAGCTTTTCGCTGTGGCCTGCAGTTTCTAGGCAACATTGCCTCGCGGAATGAAGATTCCCAGTCTATTGTTTGGGTGCATGCTTTCCCAGAACTCTTTTTGTGAGTATATTGATAAAAGGGTTTCTGACTTCTAAAAAGACTGGTTATATCATTCCATTTACATCAAGTTCAAAAACAGGAAAAACTAACATTTGATGATAGAATTCAGGATAATTCCAGGTGATTGTTGGTGGGTGGTGGTGGGTTCGGTACGAGCTGGGAGAGGTCATGAAGGAATCTCCTGGGGTTCTAGGAATGTTCTGTGTCTTGATCTGGCTGGTAGTTATGGAGGTGTATCCATATCTAATAATTTATTGGGCTGTACACTTAAGTTTTATGCCCTTTATTGTATGTCAGTTGTATTTTAAGAAAATAAAAGTTTTGATTAAGAAATACTAAGTTTACTATAATTGATAAGAAAACAAATTTATAATAAAAAAGCCATAAACCGCTGAAGTATGGGCAATGAACTAGTCATTTATTTATTTACTGAGCACTTCTTTATTTTATTAGGGGGGAGGGGTTAGGGGAGAGGGAGAAAAAATGGGGTGGAGGGTAAGAGGGAGGGAGAGAGAGAATCTCAAGCAGGCTTCATGCCCAGCTTGGAGCTCAACATGGAGCTTGACCTCATGACCCTGAGATCATGACCTCAGCTGAAATCAAGAGTCAGGTGCTTAACTGACTATGTCACCCAGGCGTCCCTGTTGAGCACTTCTCATATGCCTGGCACAAGGCTGTAGGTTTTGGTAGATCTGGAGAGCTGTAAGATGTGGATAACCAATCTGTCCAGAGTGGTTCATGGTGCTTTTCCTGGTGATTTACTATTTTGTTTTGATCAGCTTTGTTGGTTCGTAAGAAGTTGAGCATGGAGATAAAAGGTGAGCAGGTAGCAGAGGAAGGATAAGTAATAGGAGAGTCACTGTCTGAGAGTGGGAGGCCTGGCTTCTCATCCAGGCTCTGTTGCCAACGAGTGGGGTGTCTTTGGTTGTGGCAACAGTGTAAGCAGTAGAGTAGGAGTTGTCGTTCCTGTGCCCTGGGCTGGGTGTTCTCTGTGCGTTATCCCTGTCCTGGTCAGCAGCCCTACAGGGCAGGTGGTGCTGTCCCCTTTGGGACAGGCTGGGGAACTGAGGTTGCTGGTAAATGGCATAGCTGCTCTCTGGATCCAAAGGCTGCACCTGCTCAGATAGCAGCTGCTGAAAGTCTCTGCTGCCTTCCCTGGTGGTAGGGTGTTCTGGGCTGTGCATAAAGGGTGATGTTCGGATCAGATGAACTCGATATAAACAGATACGGTTCACTGAGTCTGCAACTGGCTCTCAAATTCCTGCAAATAATTAAGAGTTAGAGGCATAAAATCTTTATGATTAATGATAATTAAGCTTAGGGGGGAGGAAAGAATTGTGGAATTCAAGCAACAGGCATAGAAATTACTTATTCTTGAGAATTCATTCCTTTAAAACGCTTTGAATACCTAATATCTGTGAGGTTCTGAGCTAGGTAAGTGGAATATGGGTAATTTAGATATGTTTATTACTTCCCCAAAGCCCATCTTCAGTGGGGGAAATAAAGGAATAGGTGAGCACACCGTAGCGTGAGAACGGACATAATGAGGGTCAATCCAGACATCACAGAAACACAGAGGAGAGGCCCTTCAGCAGGGTGGTCAGAGAAGTCATGACAGTTTACATGGTGGTTTTACTGATGGTGTCAAATCCGATCCTCACTGAAGCCCCATGAGATAGGCCAAGGAGGTCGTTGTATTCCATTTTTATATCAGAAAACACACTTGAAAGAGGTTATTTGACTTCACTCTGCATGTATCTGTGAGACAAATATAACCAAATTTGAATTCCAGCTTTGGGAGGCACTGGCTTTGTGCCCTCAGGCAAGTAAAGTCAACACAGTCTTTGTCTGTAATATAAGGATAATATTTCCTCCAGAAGAGTATTATGACGTTTAACTGAAAAAACAAGTTCTGCCATAGTGCACGACCCATAATATTATTGACAGTTGATAAATCAGTGACCTTCCTGAGATCACACAGCTGATGGGTGGTGAAGCAGGACTCCCACTGGGGCTCTTGCCTCCCCATTCTCTCTCTTTCTTGCCAGGATACCATCTTTCCTCTAAACATTCTGTCCCTCATAACTAGTGAAGGAATGCCTGTCGTTAATGATGTACCATGTTTTGCCTTTGTTTTTTTTTTTTTTTTCTAACAGGAGTTAACATTTTAGTGTTTTATAAATGTAATCATTTTATCTTTTTCTTTAATCAGACGGCATTTGCTTTTGAGTCGTAAGTCAGCTGCATCTTTAATATTGGATGCTTTGTGTTGTGACTCATTTTATATTGCTATTTTTACAGTAAATAGTACACTTGTTTCAAAGTGTTGTACTTCATTAAATCCTTAAAAACATCAGTAGGCACTGAATTTGTTCATGGGATGATTATTATATATGAATCATAATCATATTTTATCGTATTGCTGAATGGGGTTCACACTCTCCTTTCTTTATTTGGAAGGTCTTGCTTAAATCATCCAGACAAAAAAATTGTTGCCTACTCGTCAATGATTTTGTTCACATCCCTGAATTCTGAAAGAATGAAAGAACTGGAAGAAAACCTGAACATTGCTATCGACGTCATTGAAGCTCACCAGAAGCAGCCTGAATCAGAATGGCCGTAAGTATCTTGTTAGAAATTTGATTGCTTAAGAACATTCTAACAGATCACTTTCCTTGCAGAGTAAGAGTTTGAATTCTAATAATTGAACGATACAAGAAAAGTTTCTCTGCAGCACCTGGAGGCTTGGGAAAAGGAAAGTGAGGTGTTAGAATTTTTGTGTGGTGGCAAGGACTGGGACACAGCCTGAGAACACGCAGCCCTCTGGGGCATCCAGATCAGACTGCTGTGGTTGTACCAGGTAGTTCATTAAGGATTAGACGTTGATATGTGTCTCATGGGCTTCTGCTCAGTTGAGGTATTCACTGTCTTTCAGATTGTTATGTCTGTCCCCCACCTCCGTACATAATGCTTCATTTCTCTCTGCTTATTTTTAAGATTTTTCTTTGTCTTCTCAGAAGTTTAATTATGATGTCTTGGCGTGGATCTCTTTGGGTATATCCTCTCTGGGTTCTCTAGACTTCTTGAATCTGAAGGTTTATGTTGCCAAATTTGGGGAGTTTCCAGCCATTGTTTGTTTGAATATTTTTTCAGCCTCTCCTTCGGGGCCTCCGTGTCAGGCCATAGAAGGCCAAGGCTGAGGCTGACTGTAATCGGTAAAGACACAACAAGTCACTGTTAGATTTAGACAGTTCGTTACTTCAGTGGACGGGGAAAAGGAGAAGCCTTGATCCTCGTCCCACATGCTGACAAGGGGCTGGAAGACTGGGATGACCGTAGGGAGATGCCCCATTGCTTGAAGCGGTTTTACATTCTGAGGGGGTGGGCAGACAGCTCTGTATCTCATCAGAAGGGCATCTCATCTGAGTGTCCCTGGCAGCCTCCCACGGGGCAGGAAGGAGACGCCTCAGAAACCTCGGGCCTCCCATCCTTGGATTCTGGGAGGATCACAGTCTGTTGTGCTTTTGTCCGCATGGCCTGTGTGCATGTGTGGGAGGCCACAGGGCCCTCAGAGCAGTCCCTGTACTCTGATGACACAGACCTTCGTCTTTTCTTGTTGCCCCACAGTTCCCTGAGGCTCCTCTGTTCAGGGTTTTGACTTTTTGTGTCTTTTAGTTTTGTTGTTTGCATTCTGTTTTCTCTTTTACGCCAGTACCTCACTATCTCGATGACTGTAGCTTTGTGTAAGTCTTAAATCAGAAACTAAGTCTTCCAACTTTGTCTTCTTTTTCAGGAGTTTTTTGGGCTCTTGTGGGTCCCTTGTGTTATATATTAATTTTAGGATCAGCTTTTCAGTTTGTTCAGAGGAGCAGCTAGAGTTTTGGAAGACAGTACGTGGATCCGTAGTTGAATTTGAGGAATATTGCCATTTTAACTAGATTAAGTTTTCCAGTCCATGTGTAGGGGTATCTTTCCATTTATTTAGGCCTTACTCACTTCTTTAATGAAGTTCTGTAGCATGTTCGTGTACAAGTCTTACATAGCTTTAGTTCAGTTAATTCTAAGTACTTTATTTTTGATGCTATTTAAGGGGAATTGTTTTCTTAATTTCATTCATGGATTGTAAATGGCACGTCTATAGAAATATGGTTGATTTTTGTATGTTGATTTTATATCCTGCAACCTGAGCTGAACTCATTATTAGTTCTGATGGTTTTTTGCGATTTTTTTTTTTTTTAAGGACTTTGTTTATACAGGATCATGTCATCTGCAAATAGATAGTTTAACTTTTTTCTGTCCAATCAGGTCGCCTTTCTTTCTTTTTCTTATGCAGTTGCTCTGACTAGTACAATGCTGAGTAGACGTGAAGAGCAGACCTCTGTGTCTCACTCCTGATATCAGGTGGAAGGCTGTCAGTCTTTCACCACTGAGCGTGAAGTTTGGTTCTCCGTAGTGACCCTTCTTCAGGATGAGTAATTTTCCTGTACTTACTCGTAGTTTGTTGAATGTTTTTTATCATGAAAGCTGTTAGATTTTATCAAGTGCTTTGTCTGCATCTGTTGAGGTTTTTGCTCCTTATCCTATTACTATAGTATATTATGGTGATTAATTTTATTTTTTATTTTTTTATTTTTTTCTGAGATGGAGTGTGTGCATGGTGGGGGAGGGGCAGAGGGAGAGGGAGAGGGGGACAGAATCTCAAGCAGACTCCAAGCTCAGTATGGAACCCTGTGGGGGGCTTAATCTCACAACCTTGAGATCATGACCTGAGCTGAAATCAAGAGTCAGACGCTTAACCGACTGAGCCATCCACGTGCCCCTAATTTTGTTTTATTTTAAACCAGCTTGTCATCCTGGGGTAAATCCCACCTGCTTATGGTATATGATCTTTGCACGTTGTGGATTTGACTTGCTCATGTTTTGTTAGGGACTTCTGTTTCTGTGTTGATAAGGCATATTGGGCTCTAGTTTTCTTTTTCTTGTGATGCCTTTGCCTGGTTTTGATATCAGGTTAACACTCGTCTCACAGAATGAGTTGAGAGGTGTTCTCTTATGTTTCTGTTTTTTGTTATTTTGGGGAAAAGTTTGCAAAGGACTGGTGTTAATTTTTCTTTAAATATTTGGTAGAACTCACCAGTGAAGCCATCTGGTCTTGGGCTTTTTTATCATTGTGGGAAGTTTTTTGATGACTCATCCAATCTCTGCTTGTTATAGGACTGTTTAGGTGGTTTACTTCTTCTTGGGTCAGTTTCATTAGTTTGTGTCTTTCCTGGAATTTGTCCACTTGGCCCAGGCAGCCTGATATGTTGGCACATAGTTATTCGTAGTACTCCCTTAGATTCCTTTTTATTTACATGAGGTTGGTAGGAATGTTTCCTCTTTGTTCCTGATTTTAGTAATTTTAGTCTGTATTTTGGTTGCTGCAGCTTAAGATTTGTCAGAGTTTTGATCTCAGAGAACCAGCTTTTGGTTTCATTGATTTTTTTTTTTTTCTTTCCCTGTTCCTTTTCTATTCTCTATTTCATTTATTTCTGCTGTGATCCTTATTTATCCTTCCTTATCAATTTGTGTTTAGTTTGCTCTTTTTCTAGTTTCTTTAAGAAACTAGAAGTTTTGGTTATTGATGAAAGGATTTTTTTAATGTAGGTATTTACATCTATAAATTTCTTGATAAGAGCTGTATCTCATGTATTTTTATCTTAATCCATCTGAAGTTATATCTAATTTCTCTTATGACTTTTTTCTTTGACCTGTTGGTAATTTAGGAGCTTGTTCAATTTCCCGTATTTGTGTATTTCCTGAATTTCCTTTTGCTATTGAGTTTTAGTTTTGTTCCATTGTGGTCAGAGAACACATTTTATAAAATTCTGTTTTTAATTTTTAAATATATTGAGGCATGTTTTATGGCCAAGCGCCTGGTCTGTCATGGAGACTGTTCCATGTGTGTTGAGAGTATTGCGGATTCAGGTTTTGGTGCTGTGTAGACGCCCGTTGGGCCTTCTGTTTCTTGTGGTCATCCGTCCACCTGTTCCGCTCATTACTGGAAGTGGACCGTTTTCTGTTTCTCCAGTCAGATCTGTTGTGTTTTGCATTTCTTATTTTCAGGCTCTGTGGTCAGGTACACTTTGATGTTTGTAATTGTTACATCTTGAGGAATTGGCCCTTTCATCATTGTAAAAATCACCAAAGATGCAGTTGTTCTTCGTTTTGTTCCCCAGTTTTTCTGAGGATCTATTTTATGCATGTTTTCACAGAGTTGTCAGTGTGCTCGGGGCACAGGTCGTGTCCGCGCAGGGGGCCTTGAGGGGGTTGGGAGAGGGAGAAGCAGGCTTCTGGCTGAGCAGGAACCAGTGGTAGCCCCACCTGCACTTCAGGGGCGAGGGATCAGCTTTCTCAGTTTGGGTCTCTTTCAGCATAAACTTGATTGTTCTGTTGAAATTATACCTAGTTTTTAAGTTGTTTATTTTTCCGAACATTTATTTGTATTTGAATTACCGTGTGCACGCAAACACAAGTTGGTGCATGAAAATAGTATGATATCGTGCTTGACTTAGATTACCTCCCTCCAGATGCTGATGTTTCATAAACACGATGGATGACTCATTAGCGCCTGCTTACTTAGAAAAATTTTCTGTAGCCGAATTCTGTTTCATTTAAGTATCTTATCTTAGATCACAGGCGATTTTCTGGCAGCAATGGAGTAAAGGGCAAAAGATGAAATCCACTTCATAAGAGCTCAAGTTAGAGTTCTCAGAGGTCAGCAGTGGAGGTAGGCAGGAAAAACGATGGGAGTTAGTGGTAGTAGCTGATGTCTTCTGTCACGCAACAGTGATGCTTCGATTTGTGTGAGAGGGACTCTGCATTTGCTAAACAAAAATGGGATCCTGAAATACAGGCATACTTCAGAGATATTGCAGGCTCAGTTCCAGACCACTGCAGTAAAGCAAACACTGGAGTAAAGAGAGTCAAATGAAATTTTTGGTTTCCCAGCGCACGTAAAAGCTACATTCACACTATAGTGTAATTTAGTAATTTAGCATTTTCTCTTACAAAAACAGTGTACGTACCTTAATTTAAAAATACTTTATTGCTGGGGCGCCTGGGTGGCTCAGTTGGTAACTGTCTGCCTTCGGCTCAGGTCATGATCCCAGGGTCCTGGGATCGAGCCCCGCATCGGGCTTCCTGCTCAGCAGAGAACAGAGCCTGCTTCTCCCTCTCCCAACCCCCATCTTGTGTTCCCTCTCTTGCTGTGTCTCTCTCTGTCAAATAAATAAAATCTTTAAAAAAAATACTTTATTGCTACAAGATGCTAACCCATCGCCAGCTGAGCTTTCAGTGAATGATAATTATTGATCACAGATCATCATAACAAATATAATAATAAAAAAGTTTGAAATATTGTGAGAATTACCAGAATGTGACCAGAGACACGAGGTGAACAATGTTGGAAAACTGGTGCCAACAGACGAAGACACAGGCTTGCCACAGACCTTCAATTTGTAAAGAATGCGTTCTCTGCGAAGCATAGTGCAGTGAGGCGCAGTAACATGAGTTAAACCAGCATCCAGAGGCTTCCAAAAAAATTGTTACTGTTTACAAACGTTAAATATGAACCCACCCCTGAAAATTAGAGAGCACACACTCTTGGCCCTCCCACCTGCTAACATTATGGGATAGCTGACAGAGAGTACAAAACTGGATGGTGTTTGAATTCATGGGTTTGGTGTCTTTTCTTGGAACGGGACAAATGTAAGGTTTCAATAACCGGGTTTTTTTGTTTAGGTACACCAGAGACACAGGAAAGTGTGGGTGTACTTGAGTTATTAGGATAATGTCCTTCTAAAAATGTTTGCTCCTTTTGTTTGTAGGTGTGAAAGATGTTTTCGTGCTCTTAGATAACCCGGGATGAATCCAAGGGTTGGGTTTGGGTGTTTGAATTCATCTCAATCCCACAGCCCCAGTAAAGGTGCCTGGGAGATCCTGGCTCCTGTGATATCTTTTTCAGAGATTATAACTCATTTGTTTTCTAGTAGAATTTTCTGCCTTACGTTACTCACGTTTGACCCCCTGAAGAGGTTATTTACCTGTAACAGGAAACTGTTACTTTCTGTAACAGCTCTGTGAGCTTTGTCCAGATTGCGTAGGAAGCAGCTGTGGGTTGGATTTCCCAGAAATCAGAATAGGAGAGCGGCACTCATTTTCTGGAGTGTGTTTAAATCAGATTCTTCATTTAATTAGTGAAGTGTAAAAGAATTTTCTAGGTTTTCACAGTCACTGAAATCTGTTTTATTCGTAAGTGTAGCTTTGACATTGTATGCTTATATGGAAATGGAAATAATAAATGGCTCTCATTTGAAAAAGATTTCCCTAAAACCTTGACTTCAGGAATACCTGCGTTTACCAATGACATACTGATCTTTGTATTTTTTTTTTAACGTATGCTCCTTGAAGCTTAGAGATGGCTTTTAGCACCTTGTACATGGCATAGAAACACTGCATTGCAGATGATAATTAACCTGTCTGTAACTGTTCACATGCTTTAACACCAGTGATAAATGAGGAAGACTGAGAGAAGGAAGGAGATGGGAAGACAGACCTTCATGCATTTTGGGTTGTAGCCAGTATGGAAAATGATGTAAAAATGTAGTCAGTGCTTTGGCATCAACAACTTGATTCGTGAATGTGCGCTTTTCTGTAATCACATTTAAATGACGAATTTCAAGATTGGACTCGGGAGTTTTGCCTCTGACTGCCTGCATGAGTCTGTTTTGGCACCAGAAACAGAAAGTAGTAGATGAAGCAAGCCTGTGACCTTCATGCACACGGAGGGAGAGAATTCAGTGTACACGCACGCGTGGGTGCGCGTGTATGTTTAATTCAGGACCTAGCAAACGGATCACATTTCTAGTTTTTTCTTTCTGTAAAAGAAATGTTTCTCTGATGCCCCTTCTACTCCAGCTTCTGCCTTTGCTAGAGTATATTTGTGACCTTCCCCCAAGACCATTTGTTCTATTTTCCATAGATGTGGGAGTGTTATTTGAGTCTTACAGTCTCTAGATGTCCTTGTGGCATTTTAGGTTTCAGATTAGTGGCACCCCACCTCCCTCACACAGGACTACCACAGAATTTCTGAATTTACAGACATAGTTGTTCTGCAAAAGAATTTAATCACAGATTTAAAGTCTGTAACTTAGAAAACATTGAACGTGATTGGGTCTCTTGTCTTCGTCTTTGGTTTCCCTTGAGCAGATGTTTGGTAAGAAGGTAAATCGAGTGAATTCTGAGTGAAAGTTGAGAATTTTACTTGTATCTTTAGGCAACATGCTGGGATGGAGAATATATTATATTTAGAAAAACAATCTCAGCAGCTAACACAAACTTACACATAATTGACGGCCGTGTAGTTACCACTTCCCAGTTGCAAGAAAAAAATCTCCCTCCGGTCGGCATCTCGTGCTCATTGCTTTGTGTGTGTATTTGCCATCGGTATTCTCCACTAAATGTTACCCTTTAAGGTGGTGTAGCAAAGAATTCTAGTTGTTCATATGGACGTCCACACAGAACGCTTTCTTCTGCCTTTGTGTAAATTGAATGTGAGTGACAGTTATTCTTGTCCTCCAAATAGTTAAAGTAAAAATGCACTTATCTTTACTCACTAGTGGATGTTTCTTCTTTGTTGAATGAAAAAAAAGAATGGAGGGGGCGGCTGGCTGGCTCAGTCGGTGGAGTGTGCAACTCTTGATCTCGGGGTCGTAGGTTCGAGCCCCACGTTGGGTATGGAGGTTACTTAAAGATAAAATCTTTTAAAGAAAAAAAAAGAGTGGAAGAATTTTAGCCTTGATCATTTTGAATGGAAGGTGACATGAAGAACCAGACCCTAAGTTCCCCTGAAACTTCTTTCCAGAAGGGCTGCTTGAGCAAAGGGCAAGCTCTATAAAGAGCATTTTGAGAGGAACCGTGGAACCATGGAAGTCAGAGGTGGAGCACTCATCTTGACTTTTAGGTAATGGGGGGACCTTCCCCAGGACACTCAACCTCTGTGGGCCTCTCTTTCTGTATGTCCTTATTTTTCGAATGAAGGGACTGATTTAGATTAGACGTTCCCAGGCTTCTGAGCTTCACATCCCGTGTGTTTAAAGGTGCACCGAAGCCGCTGGAATGGTTGGTTTGGCACGAGGAGTGTTGGCTGACAGTGTTGTCTGTAGTGCTGTCGCTCTGAGCCTTGAATGGTGGCACTTCTACGTAGCACACGGGAATATGTCATTCTTGCCCTTGGCTCTGATGGCTTTGCGTTTTTAATTATTTTTGGTTAAGGCGAATGAGCCCGTATTCAGCTCTGGTGACTTCTTTTTTGCATTTGACTGGTAACCCAGTGACATAGGAGCTTTGTATCATTGCCACCCAGTACTTACCTGAGTAACTCAAAAACTCTGAAAAATGAGCAGTCCGTGCTTCTGTAGGCACACATCAAAGTTTTTCCTGGGTTGATCTGCTGATCTGAGTTCCCATGTGTATCTCCCTGGTTCGGGGCCTGGCTCACACTGAGGAGCGGTGCCGAAGCAGCTTTGTTCTGACTTATTTTGGGTCTGCCACGAGGATGCTGTGGAGACGGCTGTCCCCTGTGGCACAGGAGGAGGGGCTTTGGGCTCCGTGCAAGGAAAAATTGCCCTTTTCCTGAGGATCCGATGCCCTTTTATCTTGGAGAACTCCTGAGGTAGAAACCACCCCTACTCTGCGCAGGCTTGTAGGAAACCCAGAAAACTTAAAATGCTCACTTTGACCATAAACTAATTAAGTCCCTGATCACTGATTGAGTGTTTGAAGTGTTCCAGGTGCTGTTCATGGCACTGGAGATCGAAAATTCGGACATTACGTTTTGGTGAGAGACAGATCATGAGCACCCCCCTCCCCAATAAATGTATAATGTGCCAGATGAATGCTTTGAAGAAAAACACACACCATGTTTTATGTACTAAGCTATTCCTTAGACGGTGCTGGGCTCACAGTAAACAGGATACAGTATTTGCTATTTTGTTAGTAGTAATTTAAATATGTCTGCCCAGAAATAGCTTCTGGTAAGATGAAACATATCTGAGTTCTCCACTGAGTTGCCAGGGCCACCAGATGATGTCCCACCCGGAGACGGCCATACTTGCAGGATGTCTATGAAGCAGAAATAAACTTGAGAGGAATTTTCCAGGATATGCTTAAATTACATATTTAATTCTTTGATAGATAATACATTCATATGGTTCAAGTATCAGAAAGCTTAGTTTCCCTCCCAGCCATCCCCCTAGTTCCTCCATCCCTGTCCCCTAAGCAGGTGAGCTGCTTACTTGCTTCTCAACACACTGTTGAGCCTCTTGCTTTTTAAAAAAATTTATATATGTATGTATATATATATATGTATGTATTTAAAAGATTTTATTTATTTATTTAGAGTGAGTGTGTGAGCAGGGGGAGGGGTAGAGGGAGAAGGAAAGAGAATCTCAAGCAGACTCCATGACGCGCATGGAGCCCGATGTGGGGTTCAATCCCAGGACCCTGAGACCATGACCTGAGCCAAAACCAAGAGTTGGAGGCTCAACTGACTGAGTCACCCACATGCCCCTGAGCCTCTTGCTTTTTTAACCAAATGGTTTATTTTCGAGATCTTTCCATATAAGTATATAAAGAACTTTCTCTTTATCTTCCGCTGTGTGAATATACTGTGATTTATTTAATCAGTTCCTTATTGGTGAACATTTAGGTTCCCCGTGTTCCATAACTACGGAACGTGGCAGGGAATAGCCTTGTTCATACGTATGTTATATTGCACGTGGGCAGGTATGATTGTCCGATAACTCGTAAGTGCAATCACTAGGTCAAAGGGAACATGCTTTTTTATATTCTAACAAATACTGCTGAGTAGTCCTTCGTAGCTTTTGTATCAATACATAGTCGTCTTGGCCACTGCAGAGGACCTGGTTTCCTCCGTTATTGCTAACAGAGTGTGCTCTCAGACTGTTGGATTTTTATTTTTATTTTTATGTACATTCTTGTTTTCTTTACCCATTTTTCCATTTGGATGTCAGTCTTATCCTTATCTATGTGTAGGAATATTTTCTAAATTAGGGCCAGTAGTCCTTTGTGTGAAATAAAATGCAAATATTCTTTCTCACTTCTTTGTCTTTTGACTTTGCATGTGGCTTTTTTTTGTATATAAAAATTTTTGATGTTTTCGCAGATGAAATTGTCAGTCTTTTTTATGTCCTATAGATTTTTGGGAATAGCTATAAAGATCTTTGTTCTACTAAGGTTTTCGTCCAGTATTGTATCATTTCAGTTTTGAGGTTTAGGTGTTTGATCTGCTTGCGCTTTTTCTTGGTATAAAGGTCAAAGTGTGGATCCACTTTCCTTTCTGCTCTAGATGCTGTTGATGGTCACATCGGCCGAGCACCAGAGTGGCTGTGACCCGTCTCTCCTCTGCCCTTCCCCGTCGCTTTCACCCTCACCGCCCCATGTACCTGGAAACCTTTTCAACTCAGGTTCCACCTCTTGCTTCCTTCTGAGTGTGTCTCCATCTGCTATTAGGTCTTAAGGATTTTATAAACATACTGATCAAGTCACATTTATCACACACGCGTTAGAATATTTTGTTTGTTTAAGAGGAGATTTGCCAAAGTGCCTTTTATTTCCACAACCTGATTGACTTGGGCCTGTTGTTTATTGTCTGAAAACTGTTGTTTCATATATTTTGCCTGCTTTCATAGTTGTTTGAGGTAGGAGGGTAAGTTGTTAGTCCATTATGCCTGGAATTGGAAGTGATAGTTGGGAGGTTTTCACACTCTTCAGCCATTGAATGTCAGTGTAGAGGTAGATGATCTCAGAACCATCTTTACTGAGTGATGTTGTAGGAGCATTATCTCTGCACTTGCAGAATCCACTTTCTTTTCAGCTGCATGTGTAATGTTCACCAAGATCGACCATAATCTGGGCTATAAAAAGTCTCAGTAAATATACAAAAAGGATTGAGAACATACAGAGTGTGTGGTCTCTGACTACAGTGACCTTACATTAGAGAACCGTAATCAGACGATATTGAGAAAAATTCCAAGTTTTTGGAAATTAGCTCATCTAAAGAATCAGTTTGTCAAAGAAGAAATCATAGGTCAAATTAGACAGTCTTTTGAACTGAAGGATAATGAAAATACAGAATTTGTGGGATAAAGCTAAAGCAGTGCTTGGAGGGAAATGTATAGCTTTAAATGTTTCTACCAGAAAAGAAGAAAGGTCTAAAAGCAGTGACCTCCATGAAGGTTCTACTTTCTGAAGGTAGACGAGAGCACAGAATAACCTGAGTAAACAGAAGCAATTGATACGAGACCAGGGCTGAAAACAGTGACCCAGGAAACAGAAATCAATAGAAAAAATTAACCAAGGCTAGATTGGTTCTTTAAGAAGATCAACAAAGATTGATCAAAAAGAAAGAAAGAGCACACTGGCTGGTGTCATGAAGGAGGGCATAGTCGTCATGGGACCTTGGCTGAGGGACGGGAGGGCCCACAGCTGGGGGCCAGTTGCATTCCAGGATGGAAGCTTTTGGTCCTGAATCCTTCTTCAAACCCTCCTCGTGTTTGCCTGGGTATAGTTCCCTGAGTGCGCTGATATCCTGTTTTTCCATGTCCTCCTTCAATGAGGGACTCACAGAACACCTCCTTCGGCGTCCTGAGCGTCCTGCCTTGGCCCTCTGGTTAGATCAACTTTGTTATTTCTCTACTCTACAAAGTTTATGTGTGTTGCCCCTGAGACATTTTTGTCTAATTCTCTATGTGTGGGCTTTTCTCCACTGTTAGCATTTTGGAATATGGATTGTGATCTAGCTCCTAGCACAGTTTTGGAACATTGTGGGTTTTTTAAAAAAAATACTTTTTATTTATCATTATTATTTGTCTGTTTTTTGAGTGATCAAGCGAGCACAGGGAGGGAGGGGCAGAGAGAGAGAGAGAATCTTAAGCAGGCTCCACGCCCAGTGCGGAGCCTGATGCAGGGCTCCATCTCACCACCCTGAGATCATGACCTGAGCGGAAAGAGTCTGATGCTCAACCAACTGAGCCACCCAGGTGCCCTGGAACATTGCATTTTTGAATGAACGTTCTTCTGGAAAAATGTTTTGAGCTCCAGAAAGCTAAATCATGAATGAGCTTTAGGATCACTTTTGTGTACCTGGCTTAAAATGCATGAATTTCTGTTGTTGCAGTTTAATGACCTACCCAAACTGGTATGAGAACTGTTTGAGAATTTTCTGTATATCCATTATTACTAGAAATATCTTATATCAAAATGCTGATCAGGGGCGCCTGGGTGGCTCATTCGTTGGGTATCTGCCTTTCGGCTCAGGTCATGATCCCAGGATCCTGGGATCGGGCCCCACATCGGGCTCCCTGCTCGGCGGGAAGCCTGCTTCTCCCTCTCCCACTCCCCCTGCTTGTGTTCCCTCTCTCGCTGTGTCTCTCTGTCAGATAAATAAATAAAATCTTAAAAAAAAAAAAGTGCTGATCAGTTATTTTGAGGGCTGTGGAAGAAATAGAACACATGTTTAGATTTTGTTTTTATATGAGTGGAGTGTGTTGTGGTAGTTAATATGGTTCATTTGGTTACATACTGAAACACATACTTTCATTATATTTTTTGTTAAGTGGTTAAATAAACTGTGTTCATAAATATATTTAATGCTTTACAGTCACTCTTATGCTATAACGTTGGTTATAAACAGTATATTCTTTAGTTCTTAAGCCTGCAGATGCCCTCTGGCCAATATGATTCAGAATTAATTAATAATACTATTCAATCTTTTTAGTTGTCACAGTGGTACTTTAAAGAAATACGCTTATAATCTTTGCCTCAGGGTTTCCATAAGTTGATCTTTGAGTTTAGATGAGTGCATTGCTTGACAATGAGGATGTTTTCTTGGTAACTCGAGAGCTCTTACAGACAAGGTAATCAAGCCAGTATGCATTACCAGGTTGTTGGCATACGTTTAAATAAAACGTGTGACATGTCCATTTCTCTAGTTAATTTTAGCACTTAACCTTCTGAGTAGAACAGTTTAATATGGTTTCTGTTTATACCTGAACTTGTAGCTAAATTTCATTTTATAGTTAAAATGGAACTTAGATAAGACCTATAGTTGAATACATTTGAATCATTTCAATAAATATTTCTGAAGTAAAATTGGAGAAACCTATTTTGAGGGTTTTTATTTTCTTTTAGCCGCTAATGGAAAAATAGTATGTGAACCTCTTAGAACATTTTAAGATTACAGCACATCAAAAGTTCAATAAAAAGAAGTACTTTTATGTGTACAATGCCCATAAAGTAGATAAGGCCATGTCCATTTTACTATGTTTCTAGTAACCACACTTTCTCCTCCTTTTTTTCTTAGGTTCTTGATTATTACAGACCACTTTCTGAAGAGCCCGGAATTGGTGAAAGCGATGTATGCCAAAATGAGCAATCAAGAAAGGTAACCCCAAAAACCAGTGTGGTTTTGAGTATTTAGCATTCCATACAGAGTATCCTGTACACATGACTGAGAAACTGTGTGGTTTCTTAGTTGGCACAAAATCTCTAAATACATGTTTCTATGTCAGTAATGGTTTTAAATTGGTTGGTTAACATTACAGCTTAGCCACAGCAGGCAATGATTTACGTGGGGCTGCACGATCCAGGTTGCCGCCATTATTCAGTAAAGGCAAACTCAGAAACGCTAAGAACAAAATGTTACGCCTGTCCTTTGATTGCAGTTGCGTCTTTGAAACGTGCTTCTGTGTTCACATCACTGGTGTAATGATTTGGGACATGCCCCACTCAACGTGTAGTTTTCCCATAGGTATTTCAGACGAAGACTGGG
Organism: Leptonychotes weddellii; assembly: GCF_054177405.1. NCBI lineage: Eukaryota > Metazoa > Chordata > Mammalia > Carnivora > Phocidae > Leptonychotes > Leptonychotes weddellii. The sequence continues at coordinate 156,479,092 of NC_138373.1, forward strand.
TACCCGTCTGTGATCTCCCTGCTATTGTAGTGGGAAGAGCAGTGCCCGCTGAGCACGGAGACCATGGCTCCCTGCCTCCTCGTGATGGTAATTCTGTTTGTGACCGTAGCCGGGCCTTTTACTGTGTTCGGATTCAGTTTCTCGGCCTGTAAGATTAGAGGATGGAATGGCATGATTCGCAGCGCTCTGGATGACTCCCATAGCTCATGTGTTCCCTAGCCTTACTGGGAATGTTGCCTTAGGAAAAATAAAACTTACTTTGAAATCACGGATCTAATGATCAAAAACTTTAAAAAATGTTAATCTTTTGATTGTAGTCACAATTTTTATAATTGCTGTGGTTTTGAAATTCTTACTATCTATGTGGCTTCCAAATAATTAAGCTTTTACACTCCTTTGTAGTCTCGTTAAGTGGGATTTCTTCTTTAATAGCTTCAACAAAAAGGAAAGTTCGAGCTTTTAAAGTCAGTTTAAATGCCATGTTTATAAATCCAGTGGCCCCCCCCATATGCATACTTCTGTTGCAGAAAAAGAATTATTTGTAGTTTTTTGACCTAAAATTAGTGACATGGAGAGCAGTGCTATCACTTGGGAAGCGGCTTTGCAGTAAGGAATACCCGCACGCAAGGAGAATGATACACAGTTGAGTTGTATTTTTAATATTCAGTTTTACATTTTCCATATTCCTGTCGAAGGATCTGTTTTTAAAGTGCTCTATCATGTAACCAAATGAAGATGCCAGACTAAACATTTTCCATTTTTACTTACAAAGACGTTGTAGCCACTGCTCCCCTTCGTGCAGCGTCTGTTCACGTGCCACGGCCCCTCTTGACTTTTCTTCCCGAGGAGAAGTGCTTTTGTTTCTTCGTGTCATTTGTCATGCATCATAGTGTGTTGCACACCAGCATGCTGCTCGTGTGACCCTGCCGTTGGGCTGTCGGCCCTGCGAGGGCACGGGCTCCATCTTTTTCTTCCGGGGTGGCCATGTTCCCAGATGGTGCTTCGCACGTCAGGGTGCCAGAAAAAGTCGTTTAGATGAAAACACGAGGAAGTGAATGAATTTTCTTACTCGTGAAAAGGTCTGTCCAGTTAGTGCACTGACTCCTGGAATGCCATCTACCGAGGTGGGAACCTCAGAGCCCTCAAGTCCCCTTCTGCTGCCTGCGTCTCGGGCAGCGCCTTGCTGTGGGCGCCGCCTCGTGTGTCCTGAGCGGTGTGGCGTGTGAGGCCTTTACCAGGCAGCTTCATCTCCAGCCTCTTTCCCCTGCTCTCAGTTACCACATCATGGCGACACAGAACTTCTGTCGGTTCTCAAGGCCTTCCCTGCAATCTCATGCTTTTGCGGATGTCCTTTTCTCTGCCTGCAGTGTCCTGGCCACTCACTGCCTCTCCTTCTGGTGAATGTACAGCCGACCCTTGAGCAACGTGGGTGTGAACTGCGCAGGTCCACTTACATGCAGATTTTTTAAATAAGTACAGTCCTGTAAATACATTTTCTCTTCCTTCTGACTTTCTTTTTTTAAAGATTTTATTTATTCATTTTATTTTATTTTAGAGAGAGCGCCGGTGTGCGTGAGCAGGGGTGGGGCAGAGGGAGAGGGAGAGAGAACCTCAAGCAGACTCTGCACTGAGCACAGAGCCCAATGTAGGGCTCGATGTCACATCCCTGAGATTATGACCTGAGGTGAAACCAACAGTCAGACATTTAACTGACTGAGCCACCTAGGCAGCCTTCTTTCTTATGATTTTCTTAATGACATTTTCTTCCCTCTAGCTTACTTTATTGTAAAAACACAGTATATAATACATACAACATACAAAATACGTGTTAATCAACTGACGTTACCGTAAGGCTTCCGGTCAACAGTCAGCTATTAGTAGTTAAGTTTTTGGGGAGTCAAAAGTGATAACATGGATTTTTGACTGACCCTGTGGTGTTCAGGGGTCACCTTACACTCATGCTTTTAGGCCCTTGTCAGAGCCTGTGTGAGCTTTTTGTGGTGACTGACTCAAACGATTGGCTGGGGGGCCTGACGAGTTCAGTGCTGATGGGTGTGTGTGCTGGTGTGTGTGGGGGGAGGGCGCAGGGAGGAGGGGAAGGGGGTCTTGGCAGGAGCACTGAGTCTGCGGTCAAGTAGAGCTCTTGGGTTCCCTGTTGACTCCTTTTCAGGCAGTTATGGGTAATTCTGTGTTCACAGTTGTGAGTTTGCAGATTAATAGGATTGAAAAGATTAGTTTTTCTCAACAGGGATATGTAATGAATTAACTTCTTTTCTATGCACCTAGAGTGGTGCTGCATGCCTTGTTTGTGAGAACTGAGAACATTCTCTGTGTTCTGTGGTTCAGATGAGGAACTTCACTAGAGACCCCTGTGGAGACACTGTGGTGCTTTTGGGAGCACACATCAGAATCGCCTGAGGAATGCCCAGGCTGTGGCCCCACCTGCTCAGTTAGAATGTCCAGTTGGGTTAAGGGCTGCCAGGTTTACACATTTGAGGGTCAGTCAGTAAAACAGGTAGTGTGTTCACTAAGTGCCTGTTGGCGGTCCCCGGGGCATCACAGGGACAGTGTGGGTGGCTCCGGAGGGAAAGTGCTTGGAATGTCACCACTCGTTGACTCCAGACTACTCGGTGAGAAGTTTAGGATATGGAGTCAAAATCAGTTCACATGGTTGACTCAGCAGAAATGAGAGTCTGCGTTTATACGATTTTCTGGTCCTCCTTCCCAATGAATTGCAGTATTATTAGATTAAACCTAGCTGCTCTTGGAAAACGCTTGGGTGGTTCTCAGGCTTATAATCTGTATAGCAGAGTAGTGAACAGCAGAGGTAGTT